>NC_135566.1:5635000-5637500 GCF_964340395.1 Glandiceps talaboti
TATAAATACTGATGATTGTCACCAAAGGCGCCCTCAATTAACGTTGCATTACCATAGTTTCGCTTTACAGTATAAGCTTTACTTCTTTAATTACTTTTCTTTAATTTTATCAGAGAAAGCGAAAACTGAGCAAAACCTTTTAAAAAATAGATTAGCGTGGTTTCTCATATATATAATGCCAGTGTTTGGCCCTTTGTCTACCTTGTCTTGCACAAAATAATACATAGGTGTAATCTCCTATACTGAAGGCTATGGATTAGGAGATATATCAATGTCTGGTTCGCTGTGTCCTAAAGATATGCTTTGAGATTATACAGGAATGTACAGATACAGAGACTGTGACATTTGTGAAACTTATAGTCGGTGTTCTCGCTTTGAAGTGAAACGAAACGATAAATCAATCAAGAAAAATAGACGGGGAGGATATTAGATTATACATTATTGACTTGGGATCATGAATGATTTCCTCGTTATTATATCTTACTGAACAGTTAGTGAGCAGTCAATCGCAATGACTCACTGAACTGAACAATATGCACTAGAATTGAAAAAAAAAAGTATATCGGGACGAAGAATTCAACAAATCTCATCGCTATAACTTAATCTGACTTCTGTCGTCTAGTTAATGTCGTCGCAATTTTAGTACATCTCAGCAGTTCATTAAGTTTGCTAGAATGCTTTTTACAGGATGAATTGAGTGACTGGGTGCTAAAGGTGTTGAATGGTTTCATTAAAGATTGCTTAAAGCCCCTCAGCGTATGCTGTAATTGGATACAGCTGGCTTCAGTGACGGTAGACGATGGGAAAGAAATTTGCTAAATTAGAGTTATCCATGAACAAGTAATTGCATGACATACTCGTCACATTTGACCTTTCGTGTAATAACAATCTAGGTCACGCAAGTTAAAGCAATCTTGTCTGAAAATTAGAAAACTAGTAACGAGTAGAACATTTCCTTATGTATTAATTACCATAAATATTGAGAGCTTGGATGAAAGGGGTGATGTATGGACGACTTTTCAAAAACTGACATTATTTATGCGATTTGAACACACTTTGTGTAAGCTTATCTATTCGGGAATCGTCTATTCGTGATTACTAGAGCGCTAGTCTACATTCTACTTTGCTTACCATTAATGCTGAAGCAAATGTGAAAGTAGTTTATCGATCGCACTCGCAACCTTAATTTGATTTAATGTTTAATGGAAATTGAATTCAAATATTTTGTAAATTTTAATGTGCAAGCTACAGGTACAACCATGAGCGATAAACATTTGGTAAGGTGCAACTTTGTACGAATATTTTTAAAAAGGCGCGAAAATGTTAGATTTGCACATGCTGCATATGGGTAAATTATACATAGGCGATGGTATCGTGCGTCTGTTGCAGTGTTGGTGGCGCTGCTGTTCTAAAACCAACCACAATCCGATGTCACGCATCATGCACAATGCCGATGATGATTTTCATTAAAGGGACCATACCACGATGGTAAATTAATTATACATACATAGCTAGACAGACAGACAAAAAGAGAAGCCAGGTAAACAAACGTGTAGACAAACGTATATTATAACCTTCCCTTATGAGAGGTAAACACATGCTTAGAAGTACACCTACTTGGTACTGCACATATGGACATGAAATGTCATTTTAATTTGGTCCCTCCGAGATATGAAAATTCTGATGGTCGGGTGGGGGGGGGGCTTGAATATTATTTTGTCCTTGATTTGGGATGCTTTGAACCAAATGAAATGCCAGTACCGTTTGTGCACCTAGTACATTTGCAAAATTGTACCTTTGCCACAATAATGTGCACTTCAATTATCTACTAGTATATTTTATTGTGAGGCAAGTCATAACCATGAGGCTGTCTGCCTTAATTTCGCTTTCCTAAATCAAAAAGTAAAGGGATAGATCTGTTGGCTAGGTACCTCCAAGTATAGGTTAGAGTTCATTTTGCGATTGTGTTCTTGCAAAGCTCACACTATTTGTAAATTTTCTAACTATCAGCGGACACACGGTGGAGCACACCTCAACAAACCCTTGTTATGTAATGATCGGTTACGTGAAGCCATGGTAAAAGTAAACATATACTTTATATAATATCTTTTACTGAAATGACGATTTGATTAACGCGACAATTACAAGTTATTGCGGTGGCCAGTAGTTTAATCATTTGAGATATTTAATTTATTTTTAGAACATGTTTTAATTTGTAAGAACAAATTATTAAATATCAACATCCTTTGCGTGGTGATTTATATGGAATTAGATTGCATTTTGATTAAATCGACTATTTTTAGTTAAAAAGAGCAAATTATGGAACACCCATTCCAAGTAACTTTTCATTCTACGATGGCTGAATTGATTAACTCGTATTGATTCCTACAATAGAGGAAAACGTTGGCCAAAGCTACGAATACTTGCTTGTATGTGGCTGTAATTACTTGTCTGGAAATCTCAATCTGATCTCCACCAAAACGTTCGTCTAACCAATCTA
>NC_135566.1:5640000-5750000 GCF_964340395.1 Glandiceps talaboti
CAAGAGAGGGCGCTATCACGATTATTAATACGGTATTTTTTTATGTTTACTACCTGCATATCATATATCACACAAAATGACGTCAACAAATATACGGAAGGATTTTAATTTATTTCTTGTGCGATATGCGTTTTGCCGACTATATCACATGGGCTGAGTTGTAAGCAATACTTCAACGTCAACGTTTCATTTATTCCGTATAACAGTGGAACAGTTTCTACATGAAAAATAATCCACTATGACTTGTTCCACTATATCGGGAAGAAATTGGTGAGTAAATTAGATGCCAAAAATCATTCAATGTACATTTGCCAAACGCCCGATCGGTCTGTATGCGTTATTACTAGGCTACATTGTTCGTGATTTCGCTGGCCACCTAGCTTTTCAGTAGCATGTTTATAAACAAGTTTCGAAATGTGTTTCGACGTTCTATGCACTCACAGGGTCAGAGTCAAGTTTTGTCGTTTTGAAATAACCGAACACCCAAAATATCATGTTATCTGGGGACGTCATTGACAGTTCTTAACCATGTTGTTTGGTCGTTTACGAACACAAAACAAAGCCATTGAAGGATTGCAGAGAAATTCATATTTGACCCTAAATTGTGTGGGTTAAATCATGAAATGTAGATATGTCACATTGTGGACGACAGCAGATGTTGGCAGTATAAACATTCGTCACATAAGAAATAAAACAACATTTTGGCTCTGAAGAAAGAAAGATGAAAATATTGGCACCTAATTCACAATTAAAAGTAACCAAATAACGAAATTGGGTTTGTTTTGTTATATATAACGTCAAAATGCCACACCCTATACTTTATGCAAAATACCTTTGAGATATTCAGTTATCATACTGGTATTTTATTTTTGGAGTGGACATATTGTGTTACACTAGATTAATGTTTTTCAGAATACTGACATCTTCACGTTGCCAAGAACCAGTGCAACATTTGGATAATGTAGACCGACCCAGTGCAATATTACAGCTAGCAAAATACCGATGTAATTTTTCAGATTATGCAACTTTTTTACAAAAGGAATCAAACCTCAGAAAACATCGCATAGCAAACATATATCGGCAACTGGTATAATTGTTGATTTGAAAGGCGGTAATAATAATAGTTTTTTTTATATATGCTAACTCACATCTCGTTGTGTTATTACCATGTACACACAACTACGAAAGTAACAGAATGAAAACACACTTTGTACTTCATTCGAAACAATTGCAGGAATCGGAACAAACTGTTTCTAGCTATCATCATTGCCGTAGCTGTGATACTACTCGTGGTATGTCTGGCAATATTGTTGCCCGGCAATGGAGATGAAAGTCCAAAGTATTTCAGACATGCTGTAGTTGTGTCAGACGATAAGAGGTGTTCAGAGATTGGAAGGTAAGTATGAGCATTTTCAATTTTTATGGATGTACTGCCAAAATTGATGCAAACTTAAAGAAAAGAGAAACTTCTTGAACATTTAATGTTCAATTATATTTAGCTACACATACATGTAGTTAATGACAATATTATTTCCTATTTCATCCCTACTTGATAAACTGGTTGCATCTGGCTGCATTACGGCTGCAGACATGCATATCTGTAGACCTATATTGAGATTGAATACCGTGACGTTAACTTGATTTAGGGTCACTTGCGGTTATCTGTCTCATTAGCATTGCCATCGATTCGCAAGTTGATCTATTTTTACTTTCACTTGAATTTACTCGTGGCATAATTATGTTTTAGTTTCATTAGGGCTGCCTTGTATCTATTTATATATATTTAATGAGTGAATATTTAGTTAAAGAACTTGGGCCTACAAGTTACAACGTTCTTTTTGTGATGGGTTGAGTTGTGTTAGGCACTCGGGTATTCAAATTATGGTTCGTTGACGGTAACGAAACGCCTCGACAGTGAAATTATCAAAATTTAGACAAGAAATTCTGACTCATCCTGGCTTCTGAAAATCGAGATCCAGTACTTCAATGACGTCAGCGCAATCGCCTCCTTAGCTCAGTGGTTAGAGCACTGGTCTTGTAAACCAGGGGTCGTGAGTTCGAATCTCACAGGGGGCTGATTATTTCCAACTCTTTTATTACCGTTGTTAACATTGTCTTTTAAGTCTCATTTGTTACTTTGGAGTTTTCTTCCCCATTTCGAGATACTAATAATCATACGTAGCATTATAGTTACATTCAACCGCCATGCATCTACCTTGTATGTTTCTTGTATTGATATGTTCCGTCCATAGGATGCTGGATATGAAATCTTAATTTCAATTTTTGTCTTCAAATCATTGAAAAAGATACTTCAAAGTTAAGAATTTAGTGTAAATTACATTCAAGCAAACATTTAAAGGACATGCGTGTGGCATAACCTCAATCAATGTTGTATTTCATCAAATTTATATATACGCTTAGGCCTGTATATATTTGTTCTTATTTTGACTCTACTATTTAATTCAGAGACATTTTACAAGCTGGTGGCAATGCAGTTGATGCTGCCATAGCAATGCTACTTTGTACCGGTATCATTAATACACACCTGCATGGTCTTGGAGGTGGGCATTTCATGACCGTTTATAACAAGGAAAAGGGAGAAGCGGAAGTTATTGATGCGAGGGAGGAAGCGCCCTCTGCGTCCACTCAAACTATGTTCTCTTATCACGAGCGAGACGATGCATCGCAATTTGGTGAGCAATTTTTTTATTTTTCATTCGAATTTTTGTGCTTACGATGTTCTGTTATAACATACATCATTAAAATGTAACTCTATTTGAGATATCTGTGATTGTGTGTACACTTACATGTGGCAATGGAATTGGAAACTTAAAACGTGCAGAAAGTTTAATTAGCACGCTTTTCTTGCCAAAGTACTAAAAGAACGTTAATACTGCGTCATGTCAAATGCCTTACGTATTTCCTGAATTTTGTTTGCATATACTTTTCGTCGTCTATACCATTGAACTAAGTAAACAACATGATATTGTATTAAATGTTTACCAATACATATCAAAGTGAAAACACTGCTGTCATTTTTTTCTAACCGATAAAAAATTAGTCCTATAGTATAGTAAAAATTACCGATAATGTGCCATGGGTAACATTTTTATGTATCAATTTTTTTTTACCCATAATGTATCAACTCAAATTATGTATTCAAATTTGAAAATATCGTTGCTTAGCTTCTTCTCTCAACAACATCCATGCTGTCTTCAGCAGTAAACCCGTTATATATCAATTTAAAGCTAGCCTTCAAAATGATCGACTTTGATCGAAACCGTTACATGTTCCATACAGTCTTTTAGTGAATCCTTTCTGTTTTAGATGTAGTTATAACTAGAATGGTTAATTGTTTACTAGGTGCTTTGTCCATCGGTGTCCCCGGTGAAGTATATGGCTATTGGACTGCACACTCGAGACACGGCAAATTACCTTGGAAAGATCTGTTTCAACCTTCGATAAAACTAGCTGAAGATGGCTTCGTAATCGGCTATGTACTTGCTACGGTAATGAAGTCAAAAGAGAACATTATAAGAAGCATGGATGGTTTAAGGTAACATATATATATAGAATTGAGAAAAAACAAGAATATAAATTGGAACATTACGAATGGTCATAATTTTATTTATTGCAAGTTACTACTTTAAAATAGTTTTTTGTTATCCGATATAGATTGCCAAAAATAAGTATAATTTGTTTTCGACGATAACACGACTTAGGGTAGGTAGGTAGGTCGGAATTTTATCTTATCAATCAATCAATCAATCAATCAATCAATCAATCAATCAATCAATCAATCAATCAATCAATCAATCAATCAATCAATCAATCAATCAATCAATCAATCAATCAATCAATCAATCAATCAATCAATCAATTAATTAATTAATTAATAATTTATTTGAGAATGTTTTATTAATAATAATGTTTATTCACCAATATAATAAAAATAACCATAAAATGGATACATATACAGCATTACTGTTGCTGATATTCATCGGTCACAATACTTCTAGCGATCTGTGATAACTTGACGAGGTGAGGTAAATGAAGACAATTATACGTTGTATGACAGTATGTGAAGCAGACAAACACAATATACAAACTGTACTGTATACATTCAACTTACAATAAAAAAAGCTGGTTTCTCTGGAATAGGATTTAAAAATCAATGATCAGATTTTAGGTAACGCTAGAAGGGCATGGTTAATATAGGAACTTGAACCAAATAGAGCTTCTGGTATGATTCACAGTAGGTAACCCCAATGCACTTCCATTAATCTAAATTGAACTTAAATAATCTTATTTTCGACGTGTCTTCCACCAGTGAAATATTTGTAAATGAAGACGGTAGTTTGAAGCAAGAGGGGGAAGTAATGTACAGACGGAAGCTTGGTGAGACTTACCGGAAGATAGCTGAAGGGGGTGCCGAGGTTTTCTATAACGGTTCATTGGCAGATGACATCATAGCCGACATCCAGGATAAAGGTAAGGCACTGTTATGCTATGAGCAAACCAAGTACTTACGTAGTACGCATTCGAACAGATAATATTGCATTTATTTATACCCTAATCGATCTACGTCACAGCGACGCGTGTCTATGTCATTGGCTCTGAGGTGTTCGAAATATGTGTCAAAACGTTCGGAATCGTTATTATTTTCCCATTTTTAAAAAAAAAAACAATGATGATGATGATGATGATGATGATGATGATGATGATGATGATGATGATGATGATGATGATGATGATGATGATGATGATGATGATGGAGGAGAAGGAGAATGAAGACAAAAATATTAGTATTATTTTCACTATGCCATCGACATAACAATAGGCTGACCGTTGATATGGTTACGATCTCATAATTAGTTATGCTACATTTTATTATTATTTATTGCTATGGTTACTGTTGCATAATTGTTTGTTTGTTGTATTTTAGACGGGATAATAACAGTCGGTGATTTGAAGAGCTATCAACCAAAATTGAAAATGCCACTGACAATTAATCTTGGTCCCTATACAGTCTACTCACCACCACCTCCTTCGAGTGGCGCCGTTCTTTCATTAATCCTCAATATTCTGAAAGGTGTGTCATTCTATTTCGCTTACTAACCATTTTAAAAACACATTCGTTACCGTACTTTGTGTTAATAGTGAGAGTTTGTAAAGTCACCACGACTATTTATGTCTTACCAGTGTTATAAACTTTCCATGATGTAACATGTATTATCGCGCAGTAACCGTGAGAATTCCGTGTACATCCAGTCACAGACTTCCAGTGATCCAATATACATTATATATATATATATATCGATACTACATAACTGGAATAGCTTCAAGTTCGTACCTTAATGTAACCCAGGAATCGAACTTGTAGATACACAAGCATGCGCAGACAATATATTTTGAGTTCATTGTCACCAATAATCAAGGAGAATTAGTGACTTCTTGATAAAACAAATATTTTGGACGAGTTGTCGACTTTCCCCTTTCAGAAAAAAAAGTTCAAACTAGGTCTCTGTATACATTTAAAGAAAGTGCATTGGGCCATTTTCTTATCAGATCAGTGAATTTTTCAGAAAATAGAGGGTACGCATTTCATCTCTGACGTGGTCTTATGGCTTATGATATATATCCCAGGGTGGACGTGGACGCAATATGCCACGGATTGAAAAAAAATAGACTCGCTTTCAAATTCAATACTTCATAACGTTGATTAAAATCATCTAATATGCCAAACTAGCTAATCCGTGGCATGTTAGGTCCACCCCTTTAACTACTGGGAAATATCATAATCCGTGTATAAAAGATGGTCTTACTTTTTAAGTAGTTGCTATTTATACAATTATACAGGCTACAACTTCAGTGAAGACAGCATAAAAGATGATGCCTCCAAAATTCTAACTTATCATCGGATAGCTGAAGCTTTCAAATTTGCATATGCAAAGAGGTCAATGCTTGGAGATGAAGACTACGTCGATCTTAAAGATGTGAGTTGTCCTCCTTAATGCGAAATTCATGCTGTGTTTTTACTGAGGGAAATATTTTGTCATGGTACGAGAATCATTGAATTTGAAAAGTCAATAATTAAATGGCAATACATCTATAAAGCATGGTTACACATATGTGTTACTTGCACACTCTGAAATCAAATTTTACACTAAATTAACCCCCCCCCCCTTCTTTCAGCTTGTGAAAAATATGACGTCGCCTGACTATGGCGAAAGTCTCCGAATGAAAATCGATGATCAACGAACCCACAACTATACTTACTATGATCCAAACTTTTATCTGCCAGAGGATGCAGGAACTGCCCAAGTATGTGTGGTAGACCAGTATGGAAATGCTGTCAGTGTTACATCTAGCATCAACTTGTAGTGAGTGAATCTTATCACAATCAAACTTCAAGTGAGATCTTTGAAATATTTTCGTGTTTTTGTAATTTTCAAACTGAAAATGGAAATATGGAAGATAAATTCTAATTAATCAGATTGTGGAAAATAAATAGGGTCTGTTATCGCCTCTCACTCATTCTTTTGGTTTTTAGTCTCTCCGTTTTTTTTTCTGTGTCTGTCTGTCTGTCTGTCTGTCTGTCTGTCTGTCTGTCTGTCTGTCTGTCTGTCTGTCTGTCTGTCTGTCTGTCTGTCTGTCTGTCTGTCTGTCTGCCTGCCTGCCTGTCTGTCTGTCTGTCTGTCTGTATGTCTGTCTGTCTGTCTGTCTGTATGTCTGTTATTTGCCTCTCGGTCAATATGTCTGCTGGTTTTGTCACCTTGCTTGTTTTCTGTCTGTCTGTATGTCTGTCTGTCTGTCTGTCTGTCTGTCTGTATGTATGTATGTATGTCTGTCTGTCTGTCTGTCTGTCTGTCTGTCTGTTTGTCTGTCTATTGGTCTGCCAGTCTGTCTGTGACATGATTGATGTTATAGATGATATTTTTCCTTATTTTAGTCTCGGCTCTAAGATCAGGGGTCTCCGGACTGGCATAATATTTAATGATGAGATGGACGACTTCTCGTCTCCAAACATCACCAACTATTTCAACGTACCACCATCGAAGACAAACTTCATCATGCCAGGAAAGCGACCCATGTCATCTATGACACCGACCATCGTAGTCGATGACAGAGGAGACGTTAAATTTGTTGTAGGTGCGGCGGGAGGGACAAAAATAACGACAACAATTTCATTGGTAGGTACTTTTGTATGTATCTCTAATATGCTGAAACCTTTTTCTGCCGACTTTCCGTTGAATATACAATAGGAACCAGTTGTGAGTAGGAACAAGTTGTCGGCTCAACAGAAGTCTTATTTACTAACACTGCTACATTTTATCGTCTGGCTTGACAGAAATCTTGCTAACACTGTTTCTTTTCATCGGCCGGGAAGGAGCTTTTGTCAGTAAGCGTAACAATTGAAAGACAAATTTAAATCCAAAATAGTTTGAAGTAAAACTACTATAATTTTTTTTTAAAGGTTTAAATTGAATTAAATTGAATTAAATCACATTATGAATATTCATTGTTCAACCATTGCATAAACAGAACCTGCTAACTCCCATGATACAATGTGGCCCACAGCAAACTTCAACTTAATGTTCTCCGTAATGTTGGTGATGTACTATAAAACCATGATATGACTCCCCGGAACCCAAAGATCATGAAAATGCCTTCGGTTCGTGGAGTAGCGTTCCCCTTTAAAACTTAAAGATATCAACCGGACCTTTATCGTTTCATATCAAAGCTTGCTGCTCGTACACTGTGGTTTGGGGATGGTATCAAGACAGCAAACAACAAACCTAGGTTTCACCACCAACTTATTCCTCATCAGATTGACTACGAAGAAGAGATTGGAGATGTAAGTAATGCCACAGATTAGTCGTTTGTTTAAGTGGTACGTATACAACATAACAATCGTTGAGAATTGAGAAAGAAAATCACAATCTTATTTACAGTTTGTTTTTGTCGTCTCCTAACTCTCTTTTTTTCTGTCTGTCTGTCTGTCTGTCTGTCTGTCTGTCTGTCTGTCTGTCTGTCTGTCTGCCTGTCTGTCTGTCTGTCTGTCTGTCTGTCTGTCTGTCTGTCTGTCTGTCTGCTTGCCTGCCTGCCTGTCTGTCTGTCTGTCTGTCTGTCTGTCTGTCTGTCTGTCTTTGTTTCTCCCTCTCTTCCAAACAGGTCGTGATTCAAGGCCTAAGAAATCTTGGACACAGTGTCAATAAGAAAAATAGCATAGGTGTTGCAATGGGAATTCTTCGATTCAAAGACGGATTGACTGCCTCTTCTGACCCAAGAAGGCAAGGTGGTTCCCCTGCAGGATTTTAATAAACTATTCATCGATGCACCATGTTGATTACAGTGACTGTGGTAGTCTGACAGTCGACGTCATTTGTGGAAAATGCTAGACAGTCCTGAAATATTTATCTGAGCACAACTGCAAGCTGTTCACATTTTTGAGACAACATCGCTCAAACCCAGTACGATCCGAGGGCCTGGTGAGAATGATAACCGTGCAAAGATTCACAATATGCAACATGCCAAATTTACATAATTACGAAAACGAGGTTTACTATTTTGGTAAGAAGTGTTCAATAAATAATACTAGTACGTGTGTGTATAGTAGAAGCATTTCCCATGTTTTAAATATTCACATTATTTTAAAATATTCATTCAACGCCCCAGTTGTAACTTTGAATTGCTTTTCGTTAGTTTTTTCCGTAGAGAGATACATTAAACTTTTATATAAGAAACCTTTCGGACATTCTGATTAACTAAATTACCCCCCCCCCCCCCACTATGTGTTGATGACAAGACCTAGGTGTACAGTGGTTTGATGTAAACAAAGTACAGCTCATTAACTCAAATAACATTTGTTGTTGTTGACAAAACAGTGATCACTCGCTGATCACCTAATTTATTAAGTAGCATAATTCTAGTGTTACGAAAAATGGGTTCACCGGGAGACTCAAATGAAAATAAAACAGGGCACATTTTTTATCCAATGTCAACAAAGGGTATGTTTTATTGCTGCCGTAAAAGCTAACGAGGCTTACATTATGCAGTTATTTTATGACGATTTTCCTTATCAAATATGTGGCACACTGCCACCAATTTTATTTGAAAATATATTTATTATAACACTAGTACTCGAAATACCAACGTGTGTGTGAATACTTTTTATGAAAATAAAACTGCATTTAAAAAGTGGAACTCGTCGTAGTGGGCGCTCTTAAGATAATGTGCGGACCCGGGACGCAATTAAAAAAAAGCGCCCACAACAAATAATTCAGTATATTTAAAGGCTCAAAATTCAATCACACATTCTCAAATTAATGGCCAGATATTATATATTATATCATAGTCCAGATCAGATAGGGTTTAAAATCCACGTATGAAAAACAGTTGTCTGGCAGAGCTATATAAAATTTTGGTCCAGAACTAAATATCAGAATGAGGCCATGAAATCCTTTTGGCTCTACTGATAAGGTGACCAAAATGTGAGAACCCGATATTGAAACCTTAACCCTGGACTTTAATTAGCTAAACATGTCATAGAGAAAATATTCATTCATCTCACTAAAATATAAGATTGGTCAGAATCAAAAATAACAAAACAAAAATACAAAAGTCATAAAATCGGAATAGAAGTGATAGATACATTTGTATTTATCGTTTAGGAAATAACTCAACATTGGCAGATATACCCTGTTATAAAATATTACAGAGTTAGGGAGTCCATTAAAGCTGCACTAGCTGCAACTAGAACGTTTTAAAACTGTGTTGTTGTATCATGAGGTAGAGTTTCTACATTCAATATTTACATGTATTACCGCAGAGTACGAACAGAGGAAACCCCGGAATTGAAATCGGTTTGTGTATATAGGACCTACCACATCGGTTTTTCAGATACTGTGTCGAAATAGTGTTAAAATTCTTATACCAAGATTATGCAATCAAGTTTTTCGTAGACACGAGCACACGTATATCACATATATGGTTACTTCTACAATCGAGCAGAATTGATGGTAAAGAGATGCCTTGTCTGTTATGGTAAACACAAACTACATATATATAGAACCACAGGCTATTCAAAAGTATAACACTCACACAGTATAACAGCTCACTGGTTCTAATTAACAAAAAGCATAATTAATTCATTGTCAACATTTCTCTCGGAATGGTCAATTTGATGAAGCCTTCCTTGCAAAAAAAGGTAATGATAAAGCACCAATGAATTAAAGACATTCATATTTTTACTGGCAAAAATAGATGATAGTTACTCGTGAAACAGATCATAAAACTCCTTATTTCTCCTCCTCCTCCTCCTCCTCCTCCTCCTCGTCGTTGTAATCACCATCATCATCATCATCGTCATCATCATCATCATCATCATCATCATCATCATCATCATCATCATCATCATCATCATCATCATCATCATCATCATCATCATTCCCCCCTCCTCGCAATCATCATCTTTATCAGTGTTGTCATTATTGTCCCTGCCCCCGTCCTGTCGTTGTTGTCATCCTCGTCATTATTATCACAAAACAATTTTCATTGAATTATTCCGTACGGTCAGAAAAGTCCTTATCATGTTTAGTAAAACCATTACTTGGTTTCCAAGGTAACCCTCAGAAATGTTGGGCCACCTAGTAATTTCAGATCAGATTCAATCTGAAAGAGCACATATAATACTATTAGAAATTGGTTCTGTCAGAATTTAGTATCATTTGTAATACATTCAGTTTGGTGTGTGGTAACGATAGATAAGATGTTCTTAATGACCAGCTGGTACGCCATCTTTTCTATCATCACAATAAGCATGAATTTTATCTTGCACTCTATGTATACCCTGTACAACTGAAGCGGTTCTCGCATAAACTGACGTGTTATGATTCTTCTCACGTAAACCCTCCAGTATGGTCTAGAAAGAAAGAGGAAAATAACGTCTTAGCCATATCTTTGCTGGTGTCAAAATCTCACGGTCAAAACAATGAGTGTACACAAACACACACACGGACTGTATAAACTGAATGAATGAACACTACAACTTATACATACACGGTATATATAAGAGGACAGGTTGCCATAGAAACACGTAATTATATGCAAAGAGGAAACCGAGACTTGGGTGTTTTCGAATTTATCAGTAACCAATAAATTACGTCGTGCATTTTTTCCCTTGTCTTAAAGTTTCTCATGGAAGTCCGACAAGTTGTTCGACATGTTTATAAGAAGGAAACACACACAAGAATATCACAATTCGATAATAAAGTACACAAAACACAAACCTATAAAGTTACAGACTGTGCCCCTTTACATGTAACAGGGAAATGAAGTTGTTCATGTTTCTGCACATTTGTTTTGCTGAGAGAAGAAATCATTATATTTGTTGCTGAATGATTTCGGACTAAATATCGTAGACGTCGTCACTGACATACATTTACAAATATAGTTGGTATATCTGATAATACATGATATACATAATGTATATACATATACGTATACCAATTCGTGAAAATCAGTTCATGCTAATGTGTATATAATCCTGTAGAATGTGAGAGTGTAGGGTACGGTGGCCGATAGGTATCTTACCTCATTAAATTCATATTCGTATCCCACTTCGTTGGGAACGAGTTGATGGTGTATCCTAGGCCTCAGAATGCCTTCCCCTACGTTATCGCCAAACCATAGTATGTTCATTGAAGACTGTGACGTCATACAGAAAACAAAGAGTATAACAGAAATAATACAATTATAGAAATGGAAGTCAGATAGGTAAGATTATGATTAGTATAGGTGGTTTACAGTCTATGGTTTATGACTCAGTTTATATACTGAAATACAAACTAAGATATATCCAAACTAACAATTATAGTATTGCAACGTGTGGATATAAACTCTCAATAGCCGTGGATGTTATTACACTCATAGTAGGGTGGGGTCCCTGATAGTAAGTTTTCCCAAAGCAGCCACACCTTCCACCTCGTGCAGTGTTAATACTATCTTTATTACAGCGCGATTATATTCACATAACAAAGGCACAGTTATACCACCAACTAACAACCAACTAACTAATCTACCATATACAACAATACTAGAGAGCGTAGAGATACATAGAAAGCTTATTTTGTTCTTGGGATTTTTATACTGGACCCCGAAAAAGGGTGAACACCACATACCAGAGCTGTAGCAGTTGTTATTTTGGTCCCTCCTGCACCACCAATCGTCAACACTGCATCTTGTGTTTCATTTAAGAATATAACTGGATTCATAGAAGAAAGGGGGCGCTTTCCCGGTTCTATCAAGTTCGCCGGTGAGGGCGGCACACCAAAATGATTTGTGATATTTGGCGATGAGAAATCGTCCATTTCGTTATTAAAAATAATACCTGTTCTTTCGCCAACAACTTTAGAACCAAAGCTATTGAATGAATGGATACAAATCAATTAATAAATAAGTAAACAAAAATGTTAGGTTATAGACATTGATGGCCAGTGCGTGAAGGAGATACACTGTTAGAGGGGATGAGTTGTTACAATAAACAACAACAGCAAGGACAGAGAATATGAACAGTGAATAAGAGCATGTTGATGAGTTAGATGTGAAGAACAAGGACTCGATATAGTGATAATGAGATGGACCCACAGAGAAGGGCCTGGCCTGGAAAGAGTTAAAACATATAAAGAGGGCTCGAGCGCTCATAGATTGATAATAAGTGCAGGAGAACAGAAAATAAATTATGTACTTACTATGTGTTTACTGTACTGGTAACAGAGACAGCATTGCCAAACTTATCGACTACTGATATGTGACTGGTTCCTGCATTAGAACCGTCAGTGAGAAACACAGCTCCGTAGTGGTCTACATCACTGTAAGTGGTACTGTCATTTATTAGCAGACGTATACCTTCGGCATATTCATCTGACGTCATATCCTCTACAAGCTGAGTTGGCAAGAAATTCAAAAAATGGCATTAGGAGTCAGGTTGCATTCGCACATGTGCATTTACATACTATTACCATATTCATATATGACAAGTGACATTGAAGCTCTAGGAACATGTACATTCAAAGTTGGTTGTTCGTTCACACAATCATGCATATTTTCAAAAAATAATATATATTCATATATAGTGGAAGTGACGTTGAAGCTAAAAGCGAGGCCTTTAGCTGTGTATCGTCTGCAAGTTGTACTATGGTGCCGGTAAAATGATCATGGGTCTCCACTCAAACCCCAACGGATGACACATATTAAATGTCCAGCGACACCACAAAAGTAAGGATACTGTAATGATTTTCCTTTCCCAGCCTTTTTTTCATTTTCAAGTAATTTGGTATTACCTGTTCAATGTCTACGTAATCCTCATCTCCTAGTTCTGTTCTATAGGCAAAAGCGTATTTGAAGGCTTCTGTGATGCGGTGGTAAGTCAGAATGGCCTCCTCTTCAGTTTCAAAATCGTCCCTTGTGAAATTGTAACCTAGCGGAAGACAAATATGATAGCAGACAATCAGATCGTGATGCCAAAACCTTTCCATGTATGTGGTTTTGAACGAAGAAAAGTAACTACACGTGAACTTATGTACTGAAGGCACTGGGTACCTTTTCAGAGGTTCAAACATGGCCAGTGTTCAGAAAATACTAGCTTCAACCCTTCGCTTGGTTGATTTCGGACTATGTCCATCCTGTCGACGTCTGAATTGGGTCTTGCCTAAAAAATAAATTTATATCTAACTTCAATGGAATCGGAAAATGTGATAAAAGAATGGAAAACAAATAAAGAAAGGAGACAAGATCTAATATTAGGACGAAAAGAAATGGATACATCATTTATCGTACCGAATTATTACGTCATTTGCAGACACTTTTCCCAGGGAGAATCAAAATCTGGATTCTTTAGCTAATAACATTGCTGGTCATTTAGACATCGCACAACGTCATATCCGGTGTTTTGACATAGATTAGCCTACCTTCCAGAATATTGAGAATGAAAGAAATGACAGCTCCACTCGATGGCGGGGAAGGTGAATACATCGTTAAGTTCCTCACATTTATCTGCAGTGGTTGCTTTCGTTTGGCTCTGTAACCACGGAGATCTTCTGTAGTGATTATGCCACCTAGATAAGGTAAAGAACATTCGGATAGGATCAGTGCTAGTCCAGCCTCCCAATAAGTCTAGTGCATTATATATTCGAAGTAATGTCGATGTTATCTCTCTGTTAAAGGGTAAAAAGACCCAAGGTCTATTTCCCCTCATCTCTCCCTTTTCCTCACCCATCTGCCTCCTTCCCTCCCTCTGCCTCTCTCAGGCTCTCTTACCATCTCTTTTCATAATCTCCCTCCTCTCTCTCCCCCCCCCTCCCCTCTCTCTTTACATATCATCCTCTCTTTCCCCCTCCCCTTTATAAGAGTATGGCACAGTTTTGCTTTTAGGACAATTAATAAGCTTTTAGAAAATTTAGCAAACTTTGAATGAAATTGTGACATCTGAATATCCCTTTCCCACACCTAATGCCTAAAACACAAGAGGAAGAGTGTATGGGTGCACTAACCTCTTTCCTGAATATCGTTGGCTATATCTTTGGCTAGTTGTCCCATGTAGTAGTCCAGTCCACCTTCTTCAGCTATTCTTCTAAGAGTCTTACCCAATGCTGGCATTGTACACGTATCTCCTTCTTCCAATATTGTACCATAAGGTGCAAAGTAGTCACTGGATTGAAACAACAGAGGAACGTCATGTATACTTTTGAAACCATCACTTAATTGTTTTCAATAGTGATACAGATACAGATACAGATACAGATACAGATACAGATACAGATACGGATACGGATACGGATACAGATACAGATACAGATACAGGCATCCATCCATCCATACATCCAGACAGACAGACAGACACACAGACAGACAGACAGACAGACAGACAGACAGACAGACAGACAGACAGACAGACAGACAGACAGACAGACAGACAGACAGACAGACAGACAGACAGACAGAGAAGACAATTACGATTATCGTAATGACACTAACTCGTTTTTTTCGTATTTCTACTATCACTGCTAATCTTACCTCAATTGTTGATCATTGAGTATTGTGTCTTCATATTGTTTGATCGCTCTTGCTAACGACTCGCCAACTGGAAACCCTTCCTCTGCAAGTTTTATACTAGGTTCGAAAAGCTCGGCCCACTTGAGACGTCCCCACCGTTGGTATTCTGTCCAATAGCCTTCAATTTCCCCGGGAACTGCTATAGCCAGTCCACCTATCCAATAACAATACAGAGTAAAATGATTTACTTTCATATTCATTGAAAAATAATCAGCTTTACACTAGAGATAGATACACTCAAAGATTCAAGATTTCCATTTTAATCTGACGATTTGCAAAAACCTATGAGCCAGCTTCCCAAATTCCCATATCATATCATATCATGTCATATCATCATGTCATGTCATATCATATCATATTATATCATATCATATGGGTTAGATCAGACCATTCTTTATTCTGGACTAAATTTTTATATAGCTCAGCAAAACATTTGTTTTCCTCGCCCACATTTGAATAAAAAGGGACGACTTACCTGCAAATGAAGCGTCGGGATCACCTTCATACATGTCAACCGTGGCTTCAGCTGGTGCTTCCTCTCTGGCGTCGATAACTTCAACAGACTTCGACTTGTAGTGATACATTACCATGAAATGTCCACCTCCGATGCCCATGCTTTGTGGATTGACAACCCCATTACACAGCAAAGTCGCAATGGCAGCATCAACTGCAGTACCATTTCTCTTTAACATGTCACTATGTTTGTTAACAATTAAACAACATTGGAGGAAATAAGTGTCACGACACTTGCTAACAATTCAGAGATGGATGGATGGCGTACAGTAGCAGGGATGTGATAGGGCATGGAGGTACAATTATAAGTCTGTCCTTCCTACCCCAGGGATACAGGGACTGTGGATGGCGTCATTCTTTTTATTTTGCGCCCCTCTTTATCCCCCCTCTCATTCTCTTCTTCTACATCAACACCCCTAACTAAATGGTTAAGATTTGCTATCCATCAAAAGATCACATAATTGTATATAGGGACGAGATCAATAGTGCAATGTGGGATAAAAAACCTTATAGTTAGCTCCTTCCACTCACTTCTAATTTAATTGGTCAAAATTCAAATTGTTTCAGACAGCACCGTCAATTTCAAATCAGTATATAGTGGTATGTATACGTAGTACATGTACTATCAAAGCCATGGCCTGTTTACGGCGATGTATATTCCGTTTACAGGGCTCGCGGTATGAGATTAAACAATATCGTAAGCAGGTTGTCAGTATGTAGTGAGGGGAAAATAGATCTTTTAGTGGAATGCCTTTACTATTGAGAAAGTTCTTCTATTTCTTCAATAAGTAAATCAATGCCTTGTTTTTGGCTTAATACTTCCTAGCCTAGTAGAATCTACACTTGTACGACTTGTAATTGATTTGGGCCACAACTTGTCTCAATTCACAGTTGAATGAGTTGAGACAGGTCGCAGCCCAAAATAAGCTACAAACCTAAAGCCTGGCCTGGGTTACTTACTTCCCTACTTCTGCACACTGAGCCGAGTCGGCTGTTACAGCACCATGGTCATAGATCTCGTACAGATAAGTCTCGTTGACGAGATCACAGTCTTCACATTCATCACGGCGACCGTACACCATGCCGACTACAAATGCAGCAACGAACGAAGCACAAAATATGGCGAACATAAGCAACCAGAATTTACTGTATGTCCAGCTTTCACTGTGAGAGGGTAACAAATGAAAGGAAAAATAATTAGAACATCATTTTAATTTAGCCTAGAGATTCGTCGTTGGCTTTCACTAGCTAGACAGACATGATCGTGTTAATGAGAGAGAGAGAGAGAGAGAGAGAGAGAGAGAGAGAGAGAGAGAGAGAGAGAGAGAGAGAGAGAGAGAGAGAGAGAGAGAGAGAGAGAGAGAGAGAGAATATCAGACAGACAGACAGACAGACAGACAGACAGACAGACAGACAGACAGACAGACAGACAGACGGAGGGAGGGAGGGAGGGAGGGAGGGAGGGAGGGAAGGAAGAGAGAGACAGAGAATATCAAGGGACGATATTTGGAGATTTGCAAGTGTATATCTAGATGTTCTTGTCTATGTGACGAAGAAGGCATAGAAAAGTTAGTCAGAAACCGAGGTGGGTGGATAGAGGGAGACAAAAAAAACAGCAGTCGCAGATGACAGATGTACAGTCAACCACGGGAAGAAAGAATGAACAAGGTACGAAAAGAAAAGAAAAACATATTTGAAGTTAACAAATTGAGATAGGTAAAGCAAGTCTTAAGTTCCAAGACGGTGAATGGACTACAAGCTTCATTTAATGATCCTATGTTGAGCACTGCTAATAACACGGCTGATCAGTCAGGTTCCATCGACATTATCTAATTGGCCACGCTGGACAACTTTGGCATCTAAAGGTATGATAAGAACATGACACCTGTCATTAAGATGTCGATACCTGTCATTTGGTATATCATCTGTGAGTATGACCTCTACATCTTCTCTCATATTAATAATTGTTATGATAACAAAATGACTCATTGCTGATCTCCCTAAAATACAATTCTGATTCCGCAGACGTCATCATAAAATGATCACAGAAATCAGAAGTTCAAATCAGTGTTGACATTCGTACTTTTCTGACTGATAAAGATTTTTATATATTTTAGATCTGAAGAGATTTATCTATTACTATATCCATGAAAACTCGTCCCAATTAACTTTCCTCTATCACCAATGGGAACACTACTGTGTAATCTGGATGCCAACGTGGTCTGTAACTAAACCACGCCTGGTCAGAGTCCCTGAATCAGAACAAAAAGTTGTTCATCCAATCAGTGAATTCCAACTGTTATAGTGACGTAAACGGTGTATAAGTAGCATCCTGAGCTGACAAATATACCATATTTGGACATTACATAACTGCCCTAATAAACAATAACTTTAAGAGCGACTGTGTTATTGGTCAGAATTTTGTGATTGATTAACAAAGACATGATGTTAATGGCTGTGTGGGTGGCTGTGGGTGAATTTAAATTGCATCTCATGCATCTCAGGACTTCTAGAGTAACGACTTTGACTAGCAGATTACGATAATGATTACGATTTACACCTCCACTGTGAAAGGAGGTGTAAATAGTAACGATATCGTACAGGAACTAGACTTACTACTGTGAGAAATTAATGTATTTTATTGATCCTACGTAGGAGGGGAAATTGGGATACAACCAGCAGTTGCAACTTGCAATTACAGTTCTGAAAACAATGCGAAAACTGAGATGATAGACACAACATTAACGTTATCAAGTGTGTAAATATAATATTTGGTTGAAATTCAGCAATTGTTTTATTATAGTGTAAATAATGATAAGTGTGCTTGCCTTTATATAATATTATGTAACTTACAGCCGTGAGGCCGTGACCCTTGGTATAAAGGCTATAAACACTTGTATTTACATTCAATCATTTGATAAGAACAGTTTTATGGCCACTCTACATATTAGTTCATGTTCACAAACAAATTAGAAGTTCCCCTGGCAGCCATACACTGTTCTTATCAAACCATGAAATCTAATGTAAATCTCTGCTGTTCCAGTATGCTGTACCAATTGTTATTAATCAAATTCATTTGTTTGCTTTCCCTGTTTGTAGTAAGTTCCGTTCGTCCACGGTCTGATATCGGCAGTTGTAGAAGAGTAAATGTTGGCAAATTGTAATCACAGCGTACACATAACGAATTATTCTTTTTGTTCTCTCTGAACGTTATAAAGTGGATACTACGTCACTGAATTCAGGAAAGTTTCTCCGTAAACTTGCGAAACATAAATACCATAATAATGTAAGATGTATTTCTTATGAAAATGTCATACATATATTAGTATTAATAGTACACCGCTGCGAACGCAGCTTCATGCATATAGCAAAGGGTTAAAAATACATGACCGACGGTTCAAAAACAACTATCAATGCAACTATCTTCAATTTGTCACCTGTTTTTTTGCATACGTCACAGGTTAAAGGTTAAACTAAGAGGTATGACGATACCTTGATGTGACCCTGCTGTGCAATATACCAATAATGTACACAGTAAATCTCATAAGTGCACTGTGTAATATTAGGCAGAGTGGTTACATCAGTCATCTTTCAAATAACTCACAACTAACAATATGTTTATTGGGTAAACAGATCATATGTCAAGATAATAGTTGATTCCATTGTATAAATGTAAACAGCGATGGTTTGTAAGTCAATGTACAGACTAAAGGGTATCTATAAAAGTTAACTTATTATGATAATCAAGATTCAAACAATGGTAGCAATTTATCATATAGTAGAATATTCGGTCTTTGGCCTTGATTGATTTACGTGCAAATTTTAGTTGGTACTTGTTCGCGTAGGTACAGATACAAATTAGTGTCATGTGGCGGACGTGCTTTCTTACGTCCTGTAATAAATTAACTTTATATCTTTGAAATTACGGCAAAAACCTACAGCTAATGCCTTCACAAAGAATTAAAAATCTAGAGCCTTCTACCTGTACAGCATCTCTGAACTTAGACTGCCGACAGTCGTTCGTGCCTTTTTTGCTACGTTTCATCTAAATCAAAGTCGTCGCCTTGCTCCGTAGCACTGAATACTAATGCGTACTGATAGGAACTGCGATTGCCGAGGGCACGAACTGTGAGTGCCGAAGCACTCGCTGATCAGTACGCGGTATACCGTATAGTATTGCTCCGGATCGGAGCAACGACTTTAGTTTTAGATAAAACGAAGCAAAAAGGCACGAACGACTGTCGACAGTCTACTCTGAACTGTAAGTCGTCCTGGAAACTGGCGTGTAAATTGTTGGATTAATGGATCTATAGAATTAGATTGATGTCGAATATTTAGCATGACGTTACAATTCCTGTGTCGACCAGTAAAGTAATAGATATGTCAGGCTTCTTAGATATTAAAAGTCACAATATCAGAAACCTTCCCCACTTTCGATAAGTAACAAATTTCGTTTTTTACTGTAACAGCATACATTTCATCGCTACCAATGAATAAACTCGTCAACTCTGTGAAATGTGTTCAGTCATTCCTACATAAAAGAAAATATAATGATGTACTCTTACATGTGGAACATGGTGACCGTCCTGGGAAGAAATTTCCCAGCATGGGATCATATAAAACACAAGATACAAGACAGTACTGTACTGTACTGTACTGTACTGTACTGTACTGTACTGTACTGTACTGTACTCTACTGTACTCTACTGTACTGTACTCTACTGTACTGTACTCACTTCACTGCACTGCACTGTACTGTACTGCACTGCACTACATTGTACTGTACAGTACTGCACTGTCCTGTCCTGTACTGTACTTCACAACACAACACAACCCAGTGCTGCAGTGTATTGTGGTGTGGTGTGGTGTGGTGTGGTGTGGTGTGGTGTGGTGTGGTGTGGTGTGGTGTGGTGTGGTGTGGTGTTGTATAGTGTAGTGTAGTGTAGTGTAGTGTAGTGTAGTGTAGTGTAGTGTAGTGTAGTGTAGTGTAGTGTAGTGTAGTGTAGTGTAGTGTAGTGTCGTGTCGTGTCGTGTCGTGTCGTTCGAATCTCTTCTCAGTGGGGTGAAGAGATGTCTTGAGATTTGAAGCCACGGATAGCCTCTAGACTATACTCTGCTGTACAGTACTATACTGTACGTGTGGCGAGTGGACGTACAATGTCAAACTTTGAACTCCCAAGTGAACGAAGTCTTGTAAAAGTTTTATATGATGATATAACCCATAGTGTGAATGAGAACGATTGAGACTATACATGTATTTTACCGCGATACGATGTTATATATAGACATACCACATATTGAGAAACTAAATGCCACGTATGTGATTCGGTCACGCGTGGTTCATAATACGATTGGCCGACATGTACACGACCATAAAACAACAGCTTCAAATGGCCACGAGTAAAGGAAGCTAACGTGACCCACACCGACCTTCATCTACAGCAGTGATACATGACCGCCCTACATCTTTCGTGACATGCACCTTACGTACTAATGTAAAAGCTTGAGATGCATTTTCACCTTTTCTCCACGTACTCTTCGTCTCCAGATATGACGTAAACTCCCGGTTTGTGACGACCATGTCCATCTGTTACGACAACAACAGTTTGGGGAGCATGCACGCCCGGTGCCATGTCTGTGTCTATTTCTTGCCCTTCTGTGTATACATGAGAGGCTCCCTTTTCGGCAACGGCATGGCCTTCCACGTTTTTCTTGCTTTGGTCCGGTTGGCTAGTAATAGACTCGTCCTCCAAGGCTGGATTTTCCATGTTTTTTTATCGGTGAGTCGAAGTCTGCCCGCTCCGCAAGATCGTGTGGCTTGAGTAACTGAATATCATTTATTGACAGTCCCACAGTTGATATTTCGTCTCAGGGGCACTCTAATCAGCTCGTTGTAGCGTACCATCGCACGAACAGATAAATGCTATTAAACTTTAACTTATTTTTGGCGCGATTAACATCTCCTGGCGGTCGTACTTGTCGATACGAATATACGAGGGATATCGGCAGCTGAAGTCACGTCTTCCGTTCTCATAACACAAGTCAGCCTTTACGTAATATACTAGAACTTATAAGGCCATATGAACATCTAGATACGACTGTATCCCAATAAGCGGGCGTGACATACTTCCCACATAGCTATGGAATGACCGGGTAGCAGGAAAGATGAACTTATGGAAAGTTCCTATAGGGAACGGCATTCCTTTATTTAACCCCAATTTTGAAAAAATGAAGAGCAAACCGTCATCAAAATTATAAACAAGGAAATGTATATGTTGGCGACCGTGTTTTGCACCATAAGTCTTGTAACTGATTAATTTAATTACCAAAGGAAATAAATGATCAATTCTTCCCTAATTATGCAATATTGGGAAAATACTAACGTACGTACATAATGCTTATCAGTCCATTTTAATGTAAGCGACTTTTTTTATTTACTTTTCAATGATTTTTTTTTAACAAGAGATTATTATTTCTAGATTTTTCAAATTCCTTGCGTGTAGGCAAACGTTCACTTACCCTGCTTGTCGCTCCTATTACATTGTATATTTCAAATGGGATACATAAATAAATACTCAACTTCAATGAATTCAGTACGCAAATACCACATGTACACATGGCAACTTGAAATATTATAAAGTTCGTAGCCCTAATTTACTGTAAACTTGGATATTTTTTGCTACGAGACAATTGTGTGATTTTAATAAAGTGTTCAATGAATGTTTGGACATTATTGGGTTGTGTTATTTTGTCTTAGGCTGTGAGGACATTTTAGCCTTTACATATTTTCGTGTTTTCAAAATTTTGTCTGCAGCAGACAGACTTTTTTCTTTCTTTTTTTTTACATGTAACGTAATACCATCATGGTAATAACTTTAATTGTCGAAAGGTCCCAATGACTGATTTATTCATATGGGAGCCTTCGGTAATTACAAGGCGGTGGCGGGGTGGGGGTGGGATTCAAGATCGGTCTGTTGCATAAAATGTGACCCTCCCCGATTCCATTTCTAAAAGGTTACCCTTTCTCAATTTCCTTCCTCTAAAACATGACCCTTCCCTTATATTAATATTCCATTTTCTAAAGTACTACCCCCCGCAGGCCCCGAGACCCGATTTGTAAAAAGTGACCCCTAATTCCCCACGCCCCTGTAATAACTGAATGCTTCCTAAAGTCTTGTCCTGCGCATATACGTGATTTACAGTGTATGACGTCATAATCAGCCTCTTTAGTAAAACTGAGCACTCATAAATTGTACTCAAACATTGTTGTATCTAGACTAGGGTGATTAACCCTGACACGAGTACCTCGTATAATTAACGATAACAAATGGACTGCGGTAATTTTAAAGTAAAAAATATCGCTTTAAAATATACAATTAACTGTTGTTATGGCTTTTCTATGTTAATCCAGTCTCAAGTTTTAAGATTTGCCTGGAAAAATACAGACAACGGGGCGGAATATTTTGTTGGGGTGTTTTGGCGGGATTTGGTGATGAGTCACTAAAGTGGTAACCTTTTTGTAATTATTTCTCACAATTTCAAATTATTAACAAGCCTACTGTTTCGATCATCACCACAATTTTATGTGTTTACAATGATATACGATAACAGCATGGCCTAAATATTTGAATGTTATAAATGAGGACGAAACAGTGAAAAATGATATTTTATTTGTTGACATGTTAAAGAATCAAATGGTGAAGAAAGTACTTGGTGGCGGCCATCAGTCAAATCATAAAATAATCTGCAAAAGTTTTGTCTACATTTGTACATTTTTATTAACATATGATTAAATATTATAATTATATAAAATCACCATAGTCTTTGTACATGTTTAGGAAATGATTAGTATTCGTTACACGGAACTTGAACTAAAGTCTTGAAAGTCAAATACTAGTCAACTGGAAAACAAGTCGTTGGTGGCGCACTGCTGCTAGGATGATGGTTTTGGTTTCAAAATACGTGAACACAGAGAGAGAGAAAGAGAAACACAATTATATATGTAATCAATGTTTATTTGCTCAGACTTGCACAAATATTTCGATTTTGACAATACTTTTTTAAACTTATATAATATTTTGCAGATGTAAATACGATGTAAAGACATTTTTCTCAGTAATATTAAATGTAAACTTTGAATGGGTAGATGATAAATGGACGAACTTGGAAACTTATCACTGCAACATCCCTCATCCATTTCCAACGTCGTGATTTGTCAATACGCGGTCACGTGGCATTAACCATTGTTTATGTAAGCTCAGTGTTCAACCACAGACAAGGAAAACGCAAAATCACACCAGCAGTCAAAAAATTTCGTGATAATGCTTGTCCGGACATTTAACAAACAAAAAATATTGACTGGCGGTGTCATATATACTGCGTGCATGTATTGTTTTTCACAGTAGAAGAGTATACATATATGGCTCCTTTTTTCTTCAGAGGGAATGGATGCTAGTCGAGTCGGAAATCCCAAGATGTTTTCAATTTTTTGGAGACAAACTTACTACCTTTGTGCCAGAAAAGCACTCGGAATGACGACCAAATTTGCAAGGTTTTGCATATTCCTGTATTATTTCTGGAACAAATCATCACAGTTGTACCCCTATATACAGAACTGTGCAAATATTTGTATAAATGATTTTTAGACACGTATACGGTGCAGGAAATCGATGTGGTGTGCTACAAAATATATTTTGACTGGTCGCATTATTTAAAATTTGTCATTTTCCTTCGATTTTGTAGTTCTCCCCAACACATGTACAGACCTTTTACCCCAGACTCGACATTTAAGGAAACAAACTGTGGTTACTGTTACCCATGTTACCTTCCCTCGATGAAACAAGCGTATGACGTTACACGCTTGACATGTCAACATTGTTATGTGTGCTGACAATTTCATAAAAAATATTGTAAAAGAATGCCCAATATCAATATCTTGGCAAAATTTACATGGTAAAATCATTACTAAATTAAAAGGAAAATTATTGTTCAAATCGAATGAGACTCTTCGTACAATGATAAGAGCTAACAGTATCGTGTACTCTACGCTGTATTGGGAAATCAAAGCCAGATCAAAGGCGCGCCTCTACAGGCAATAGAGCCTCCATTTCAGTGTGGACGTCACTTCCGTTTAAATTGTGCAAACTATCGCTGATTGTAAAAGTAATTAAGAGTATGAATAAAAATTGATAGGAGTGAAATTTCTGTAAGCTTCACTTTTACATTTTATTTTCCGTGTTCGCCAGTTTCAGATGCCAGTTGAATTTCGAGTTATCACCAGGCTACACAACTCGCTACTCTCAACACTGACGAACCCACTTTATTAGACTCCGATTCGATCGTTCATCTTTGGACATCATTTAAAAAAAAATTGCCTTGTGGTCATATCCGTCTATAGGCCAAAGATGGCAGAAGAAGAGTGTTAGATTGAAGGTTTTCTGAATCTGACTATATTCAGCAATATAAGGAAACTAATTCTGAGTTAAAAAGACAAGTCTTCAATTAGAGTTCTAATATTCATTATGACAAAAGCAGAACAAGTAGAAGAATCAGGACCGCCACAACAATCGTGACAATGATGATAATCATTATTTTCTTCTGTAAACGAAAAGAAAGAAAAGTAGTTAATCATAAAGATTTGGCCAGTGTTGTAAAAGCAGTAGACCTCTTTACGGCATGAACAAACACACTCCATCTGCCAGCTGTTTTCGACAACTCTGATTCGCGAGGAGAAAGTTTTGTATTACAAGTATATGCATCATTGAAAGCCTCCGTATGCGTAGTGCCAGGGACGTATAACCAGCGCCCTCTGGTGGTGCAACACAATAACTACTGTGTGACATGCACTGCGATGGGATATGTTGTCACATGCATATAGTTAAGTCGATGACTCATGTGTCTGTCGATAACAGCTTTACTTAGCTTTTGTAATTTAGTGCAGAAAGTGAAATACAACAATGACAAATCAACTCGCAAAGCAAACACAAACTAAAACTGTCATCACAACAAGCTACCAATGGTTGATGTAATTACACTCACAGTAGGGAGACGTCTCTGATAACAAGTTTTTCTCAAGTTGCCTCATGTTTAACCCCATTCATAACTTTCCCTATCTTGATCTCCGTATGGAGTTTCGCATAGACATCATCCCTACACAGAGAACCGGAGAGATAGGAAATTTGATAAATTTGTTGACTTACCCGCCTAGCTTTGCTCTGATATTTAACGGCTTTCTTTGTAGCTTCCTGTGCCTCTGCTACATATTCAACAGCATCCGTGACGTTACGTTCGATATTATTCACCATTTCACCCTGTACAGAAAATAATCGTTAAAAAACCATGTCCAGATAATCATTTTGAAAATTCCTAAATTGTTGGGTGTTGTCACGTCCTGATGTTACATAGCTCAAACGACCAGTTAAAAGACCACGCGTTCTGTAAATTTTATTTCGTTTTCACAGCACATTTTTTCACTGTGTATGAAGCAGTACGCTGACATACTATACATTGTCCATCTACGGTGGGGTAAAGATAAATTTCCCTCTTTTGTTTTTATCATAAGCCTTAACATAATTAGTGGCCTAACACTTTAATAGCAAAGAAGAAATGATGCCTAAACACCTCCCTACTTTCTTATGCCACGAAATCATCTTTGGAAAAACTAAAGCAAATTTCTTGATGCTAAATAATCAAAGTAGGTCGAGTATTAGTCGGTTGGATTGTGAATAACACCAAAGACAAGGACAGACTTGTCTCCGCTGAAACATAACCGTTACGTCACACTAACCTGTTGTTCAACTAAAGTTGCCATGTCAAGGAACATATCGTATAGTTCCTTGATGCTCTTCTCCAGTTTCATCAATTCGTCATACCGATCTTCAATTTCTCCCAGGGCTTGTTTAGCTTGCTGCGTTTCTGTAATAATCTAACCATCAAAAAACAACAACAATTGGCATAAGTCTATTGAAAGTTTGGTTTGACTAGTTACCATGGTGAAAGATTACGGTTAAGCATATATAGTGCACTGTATATACCAACAGCTATCAGGCTCATACAATGGCATTTACATCTTTTTCCAGACGTCAGCTATATATTACAGAAGCGAGGGTGATTATATAATATAAAGTCGATCAGTTGATTAGTTGTTCGATTAGCCAGCTGTTTGATCGACTGACTGATTACGAATTCTTGGCTAAAGCCTTACTGATTGAAAGACCACAATTTATCAACCAAGAGAATAGTCGATATATAAATTGATTGATTGATTTATGGATTGATCGGTGATATGCAGATAACTATCGCCGATGAATACATACAATCCATACCCTAAGTACATGAACGAGTGTTGGTGAGTGGCATGCATGCATGCATGGACCACCATTCGAGTTAACGTTTACATTGACGCTTTGTTCCCTGTCTATAATTAGTACAAATAAACTTACACTTGAAGTAAATACTGCAGGGTTACCACTCTCTATCATATTTTCAATTTCTTCATCAGTTGTTGATTGACCCGCTGCAAGTGAAATGATTTTCATTAGTGGCTGTAAAGTCGAATCCCATTCAATTTTAATATCTCTAAACACAGATATGTTAAAAAAGATGGAACAGCGCCTCGTAAAATTAGGTTTTGTATTGTTACCATTACGATGCACACTATTGAAAGGGTATGCTGAACAGACAGGTCTAATGGCGGTATGACATGGCATATCTGACTGTGGTCACATTCAGGATCTAGTTGCCATACCACTTTGAGATACTTTTGTTCTGTTTTGATTTTGTTGGGTTTTTTTTTGGTTTTTTTTAATGTTCAAGTGAACACAAGTAAGCAGTAACTGTTAGCTTAAGCTATCCACCAAATAAAGGAAATAGCAGCAATCACTTTAGGGTTTGTGACATCAAGTTGCTGGAATACACAGTGCACATAAAATACACACATATGTACACACAATGCACACAAACACACACACACACACACACACACACACACACACACACACACACATCCCGACCACCTGGCAATTTGCCATGTCTATAGACAACACGACCAAACGCTATTGGACTGTAAATGAAATCCTTTGTAAAGTATTTTCAATTTGTACAATTTGTACATTTTTACAATTTGTACAATTAAAGCTGACTTACTAATTTCCAACTGTCTCTGTATACGACCTTTACACTTATCACGATAATCAACCTGTGCATTGCTGTATTGAGTCATCACTTCTACAAATAAATGATGAAGCGTTTGATGCTGTAATAAAAAACACAAGTCACGAATTAGTACTGACGTGATGCCTAATGGCCTTGCCTTTTCTCTTCTTTATAGAATGAAAATCAGGTGAGTAGAAACAAATCGTCTTCTGGCTCGAATCTGTGCATAATGCTAACAGTCTCAACGCTACTTTTGTTAAGTACTTTGTACATGTCAGGTAAAGGAATAGAAATTGATTGAGTAGTTACAAATTATCGTTTGGTTCGACAGAAATCTTACTAACATTGTCATTGCAACATTTGACTTTGGCAGACCGTCGCCAAATCATTCAAAGTAACTGAAGGTTGTTGACATCACTAAAACACATTTTCCCCTATACAAACCTGAGTTTTTTTCATTCTCAAACCTGCTGGTGACTTGGTGTTTGAGTCCAATTTGTCTTCCTCGATGGTTTTCTCAATGTCTGGTGGATACAACGAAAATGATTAGCCCCATCTGTAATATTAGTATTCTAACTCAGTCGAATACTTCAACTCTTTGAGATGACATACTTGTGTTGTTGTTTATGGAGGTGGGGGTGGGGTGGGGTAGGGGTTAAGGGTGTTATGATTTTGAGGCCTATTCTATCTACAGTATTTCAGTGTTGACAAATTGTACATAATCTTCACCTGAAAAGGGACGAGGGGTGGAATCACTCTTTACAAGTTTAATTACAAGGTGATACAAATTTGAGGATGTACTTACCTTTTAATTTACCTCTCACATTACCCGCAATATGTTTCACATCTTTCATTATCTTGTCCACTTCTTTTTTATCCTCTGTACAATAAAAAAAATCAGACAGATCAATTATTTACCCATTGCTACTGGTCTGTCAGACTGAGTATGAAAACTTGGATCCGTTCGGTCTAGCAATGACAATGCGGTCATCGTGGGAAAACGCGAGTTATAGTTGGTATAGTGATTTTGTGACGATGAGTGAAGGTCCGATGTAACTGTGCCAAAGAGCGGTGAAGGTTGATTCCACACGAGTGTCATTGTTACTATAGTTACCAAACCCTTACGTGTATCCGCCAAACATTGCTTTCAAGTGTCATGAACATCTCAGCTTTCTTAAAATTTAAAAAAAAAAGCAAAAAGACACCTGGTGATTTACGTGAAACATTCGGTTTCGCAAATAACATAAAGCGAATGCCCGTGTTTTCCCACTGGTTTCAGCGAAAGTGCTGACGACCAACTTATAATATTAAATTATTGCTTAATTATTACCTTGTTTGGGTTGTGGCGATGACAAAATGTCGCTGTGTCTTTTCTTCAATTCATCTACATATTCTTCTATCCGATTAATATCACCGCGGATCACCTCAACCTGCAATTACAAAAATCGAAATTATGTAATATGTCTTTAGTGTGTAAAACCTTAAACAGAGCTCAAGCAATGTGTTTGTGTTCACCTATGATCAATTGTTCTGATTGTATTTCTATGTTTCGATCTACCGTCATAAGTTTTTAAAGTTGACAAAAGAACATATTTTACTTGTAGGTATATAAAATTATGTACAAATCTTCATACACAGACATGTACATTTTGACACATACACATCGTGACACACACACGTGTGTGTCGCTGTGTGTGTGTGTGTGTGTTTATGTGTGTTTGTGTTTGTATGTATGACATACACAAACACACATCAAATCTGATGGAATATGGCTCAATTTCCTTTTTACCTTTATTTCATTCATATATTGTCACCCTGATAGTTGATAGTATCTTCCTAATCAGCTTGAAATACACTGGCACACATTTGGCACAGTGCTTACACCACTAGTGTGTTCACCCCCCCCCCCCCCCCACTCCACCCAAACACATCCATCCCTCACTTACAAATAACGGCCAAAACTTCACTTCTTCTTCAAAATCGCTCGTTAAGTTACAAACAGCGACCTCTATAGATCGACATGAATATAACTTCGATACTGAAACGATTATCAATACAAGATGAACAAAATATTGTAGATTTGAGGGTTGATGTTCCACAATCACTTAGAAAAGGAAATGAAGATTTTTATCTTTTTGGTAAATGCGAGGGAAATCACTCGATCTGGTTTACGCGATCCTCGTTATATATTTTCGTAATTATATTTGTATATGACAGAAGCTAGTCTGGTAAAGTCGTGATTTGTGATTGATTGATTGGTTTGACGTGATGTTTTTGTGTCGATTTGCGAATAAAATGACTCACACTCGACCAATCAACAAAATTAAATCTACCAATTGATGTACAATTAGATTCACAGTCGTGATTCAAAATGTTACGCACTCGCGCGAGATTTCGCAGTCACGCGAGATTTCAGTCTTTATATTCGTAACTAAGATTGTTTAACGCCGTATTTAAAAAAATAAATTAAAGCTCGCACATATGTGAATATCTGTTTTGTACATGTAGTAAGTTCATTCGTAATTGTTGGTATCAGTCACGCATGTAACAAAGTAATTGAGCGAGATTAAAGTGACGTAATTGTTAATTTTTAGACACGTAAAATAACATGGCAAGACAAGAGAAACACTCAGTGGTTCTAGTAGGCTTTATGTCGTGTACCGTACCTGTCTGTGTTTTCAAGTTATAACCAAACAAAGTGAAGGAGACAAGTAACAATAATGGGTAGTGATGTTAGAATGTATACGTTAGAATATCAATGATTGGTAGAAGGTTCACTCGATACAAATGATAGATAGATAGATAGATAGATAGATAGATAGATAGATAGATAGATAGATAGATAGATAGATAGATAGATAGATAGATAGATAGATAGATAGATAGATAGATAGATAGATAGATAGATAGATAGATAGATAGTGTTTTTACGACGTTATGTCTGTTCGAGATTCGAGAAGCAAACACTCGTTCGGATACCGTAATGAACCACGGGCCTCTTTACGGCGACAATAAAGGCAGCGGTACATCGAGAAAGATCGGATCTGGCTAGCGAGAATGGAAGTAAACGACGGTTTCACGTAAAATATAAAGTATTAGAATTGCTGACAAAAACATGGCAATGTTGGTGTGTGATATTACCTCTTGAAAAAATTCAATCATAAATCCATCTGAGACACCATTACCCATATCAATAACGACGGCACCTTCCTCGTGATTGTCATCATCGTCTTCATCGTCTTGTGCCTACAAGAAATCCTTTCTAAAGTTAAAAGTCTCGTCAGCATGTCATTACTTACATTTGTCAGAGATTATTCTTGAGTGTCAAAATGACATCGATCGTCATTGACAAATTTTGTGGAATGGAATTATAAAACTGGGGAATTTGACACGAGAATAAATCGTTTACATCATCACGTGACCTCATCATATATTTCCTTCCTCTTCTTCTGGCTGTCTATTTTGTTGTGTCTGTCTGTCTGTCTGTCTGTCTGTCTGTCTGTCTGTCTGTCTGTCTGTCTGTCTGTCTGTCTGCACTGTCTGCTTGTCTGCCTATTTGTCTCTTTGCCAATGTGTACTCTATGTATTCTATATATCGATTTCTCTCAAGCAAGCAAGCAAGCAAAAAAAAAAGTCAATAACATGCACACACAAAATACAAATTGACCGTCTAACTTCTTCGATGGCAATTCCGCAATAAAATATATCCAGGCATAAACTGTATCCATTCCATTGTTTCCTATTTACTTTGGAAACATTACTGGTTTACATAAGTCAAACAAAACATTATTTTGTAATTTTCTACGAAGTTTGTTTATTTTTATCGTTTATGAGGAAAAAGAATCATGACTTATTATATTGAAACGGGTTCATTATAAATCACAAAGACATGGGACACCCATGACGTGTCATAATAAGTGGGAACTTTTAGCATGACGTCACCCTTGCAAAGGTCGTGACCTTGATCTGCCGCCCTGGACCAATCCTTTGGTAGGAAATAATAATATAAGCCACATTGACGATGTAGTTTTCTGGTCTTAGGAACAGCCAATTTTTACAACATTTTAGATACTTACAGCTCTAAGCGCAGCTAGACGGTCCCTCATTCTGACGATGGCCTCGTTGAGGGAAGTTACAATGAAACAGGAAAATTACACAAAACAGTCGGCCGGCCTGTGTCAGTTGTTAAACTCGACTCCTCACCGTGATGTCACTGTGATCTTCGACACACCGAATGCCTGAATATAGAACCAGTCTTCACCACACTATAAATATAAATATAGTGATGAATATCCACACAATTAACACGTCAACATAAACATAGAGAGACAACAATATACGGTCATTTGACGCCTGTTCCGCCGCGTAGGCGAAATGACCTTTGACCAAAACGGTTGCCTCCCAATGATCACGGTATTGATTAAAATTTCGAGTTAATATTTCATTAAAACTTTGTGTTGCGATATTAAATATTATGAAGATTATATTTTATAAGGATGTCACTCGAAAAGTTTAGCTTTTGGAGTTCGCGACCAGTATGTTTTGAACTGTTCCGTTTCAAGTTATGAACTAACTTAAGGAGTTCTTGTCACACCTCACCATTGCTGGTTTCTGATTCCTGTACAGCAGGTTTTTGGTGGGCGGGACACAACATACGGGACAGCAAGCAACGAACTTCTTCGTGTGATGATTCATTCGCATAATAACAATCTGATGTATAGAAATACTGATATTTTTTTTTAAACTTCGTATGTAGAAGTCGAAAGTGAAGTAACAAAGCCACAAGCTTAGTAGTCGATATATTGTACAAAGTACATGTAACATGAAGCACGCACTTCCGCGCGCACACGCGCACAAATACAGACACACACAGACAAACACAGACACACAGAGAGACACACGCTTACCTTCTTGATCGTTTACGGCATACCAAAAAATCGACGTGAACTCGGATAAAGTAAATGCACATTCGTATGCAGAAGATATTATTTTCACACCGGAATAACAGAACGAAGATCGCGTGCATAGTAGAACAGACCTGGCATCAGAACCCGCGCGACATTTGCTAGCGTCACAGATGTACCAGTAGCCTGTAACAGACGCACATTATATTCTATTGTACTATTATTATAAATTATGGTTTTATTTATTTCAAACTCTGTCCACACATGTAAACTGTTAGTGTTAATAGGCGTTGTACTGGCGCTAAACACCGTGGCATTCCAACAATATAGTACCACAGAGGGCGCTCTACTATACTGCCTTGTTGTGTAGAACCGCTTAGCCTACGAGAAAGCGGCGGGTACATGTATGTACAATGTTCTAAAAGCTACCACGTCTTAATTATGTTTTATCAAATAAAAATATTTTCAAATATATATTAAAAACCTAGGACGCAAGATGTCGACAGTAAAATACGCCAGTAAACACCTCGAAGTTGAATGGTGTACGGTATAAAGGTTAGAAAGATACCTCGAGCAAGTTAAACTTTACAAGGTTTTTGCGCTCAGCATTCATGTCACGCTGTCTGATTTAAATCTAATGTGGTGACTGCGGCTCGATTTCTTTATTAACCTATATTTCCATCGTTGTGTTTTCAATTTTGCTGTTCCAGGAGTGAGCATCTTGGGGTAGAACTCCCAGAACCAGACAATCGGAAACAAACGTAGGAAATAAAGAAATCAAGCCATTTTAATGAGCTTTGGGTGTCTCGCTAATACATTCATATCGGGAAGCCACAAACAACATAGATAAAACAAAACAAACATATTAATATACTTTGGTGGCGCTATAGCTTGGCTCATCGAAAAGACTAGTATGTATTAAAGATTTACGATGACTGAGATAAACAACAAAATGAAAAATAATAAAAGTAATTAGTAAATTATATATATAGAAAGGGTATGGAAAAAAATAGCCATGACTTGTCAAAAATAAACATTTATGTTCACAGTCTTTACCCAATGGTTACCCCAATAAATTCTGAAACTAGTTTCGAATATCAGACATGAAGGTTAGGTGTGGGGGGTTATCTCCTTCCGACTGCCGTCAATTTAACATCGCTAAGGTCAGAAGAACACACGTTGACATGTGCAACAATCTATATGCTTATTGTATATTGACATCGTCCTAGCGAAGCCAGTTCATAGACAAGAAAAAACACATTTTCCTTAGTCTGTGGTTTATATAACATTATGCAGACTATGTATCGCATGACAATGGTTCTAGTGGGGAGCTAGTAATAATTAATATGCTCTTGCCATTGTACTCGTAAACTATTTAATTTGTCAGTTTTCCGGTAGCCAGCTGAATACGAGGGAGTAAACAGATTCGCTTCGACCATGGCTTCGTTGCGGAACATGGTGGCTTTGATAACAGGTAAGATGTGTGGTAAGATGACCACGGTATGACAGTACTAGTGTTTATTGTTATATCGATTATATATCCCGTGGTCACACCAAGCAAATTTTCGCGTTTTCGTATATTCTTTGCAGATATGTACGTATTATCTTTTCATATGCACCCCTATGTACCACTACACTGCACTGTCACTATATTTTGTCCTTGGCAATAATTTGTATACATTTTTGCCTTCCTTTTGAAACATAACTCAAATACTACAACGTTTTAGAAACAGTGTTTGTTCTTTCAATCATTTTGTAGAACAAGATGGGACATTTTTTTGCCAAGCAGTTGATAAGACCTATTTAATTATGATTAATTGATATACTAGTAAGGCGTAAAAAAATTATGTGGTTCTGATTACATTCAATTAGAATAGGTGGGGTAGGTAGATTTTTTAAATATTTTTTTTATTTTAATTTTTTTATATGTATTTACTGTTTCTTGCGAGACCACGATTTTCGCGATTTTATTTTTTTTCTCGAATACATAAAAAAAAAGTTTTGGATCGGCGTGAAAAACTATCTCTAGATGGGGTCGGGAAACCGGAACCAAACAACTTTTTTTTATTACGCCTTATACAATTCATAGAGTTAATTCCTAAACACATGAACACAATGCTTTTATTTTTACTATTGTTATTGTGTTGTACAGTATTTCACTTTGTTTAGTTAGCATTGTATTGGTGAAAAGCAAAGTCCAGGAGTAATATATATATATACGGACATTTACACATAGTTTTGACTACTTTTATGTTCATAAAGATGATACTAGAAATGTTTTAGTGTAATTTATTCTCGATGCTTGTTCTTACCGTAAGCTAGACGGCAAATGTTTATAGAAGGGATAGAGGTGTGGTAGAACCCTGTGGTAACACAATTGTGTTCTCCTGGTGCATGATTGAGGTCCAAATCAAATATGTACTTTCATTATCATGATTAATTGGCCAACATACATCGCACTCCTTTGTCATCATAATAATAACAACCGGATAACAACAGGTGGTGCATAGTACTAAATGTCATACTATACAATAGAATTGAGGGCATTTGCCTTAACTACATGAATTGAGAGGAAAGGTGACTTGATTCAAGGGTTTCGAGTTATCAAGGGAGTCGACAATATTAACCAGGAAATTGTATTCAAGCAACGTCAAAGCAACAGGACGGGAGGATACTCATTTATAAACTTATACAATCAGACGCACGTGATATCGGGAAATATTATTTTCATAACACGTCATATCTCACTGGAACAATTTACTGTAGCAAGTTATCCTTGCTAAAACTTGTTGACTTTGAAGTTAGCCTGGTCCATTGAGTATACGAACACTACAAGGGTTTATATGAGCTCGAGCCTCTAAGGCTTTCTTCCCCGACCGTCTTGCTATGTTCAGCTTGCTATTCATGACTGTCACAATACTCAATAGGGAACTTGCAAACCCGCCAAGTTGAATGTTGCATCATGGGAAATGTGATAATAAACATTAATCAATTAGTATTGTAAACAGTGTTGTTAAATTGTTTATAACCACGAATGATCGATTCACATTTTGCTTGACCAGAATGCATGGTTTATTTCATCCGTAGCTGCAGATAAGATATTACGATAACCACAGATAATCCCATAGTCCTTTGCGTCTGAGCATGCTCAGTCTGGATTGCAAGTTCCCTATTACGTCCAAATCACGTTGGAAAATCTTGTCATTAGCTGAGATGGTACTTCCTTTGGTGTAAAACTCTACTAAACTAGCGTTAATCTAACATTACAATTTTTGTATGATACATACAGGTGCCAGTTCTGGTATTGGTCAAGCAACTGCTAAACATTTTGCATCTTTAGGATGTTATCTTGCTCTCTCTGGAAGAAACAGAGTAAAGTTACAAAGAGTGGGCCAAGAATGTGAAGCTAATGGAATACCAAATGACAAAGTAATTATATTCATTGGATTAATTATTTGATGTATTGATAGTGTGTTCACGAAATTCACTCCATGTATTCAGCAAATTAAGAGAAATAAAATTTGACACATTTAGCAATTACAATTTTGTTTGATATTATGGTTTATTCCATAGACCCTACACCAGGTGTAGGGTCTATGTTTATTCGTAGTATACTGCGGGCGCACGCACACACGTACATGAAAAAATTCAGCTTATTCACCGACCTTTAGCAGAGAAGTGAATTTATGTAGAGATAGTTTTCATATATAAATGAATTGTTATAGCTGATAGAATTCAATATATAGCGTTTTTCGACATTTTAAAAGCAAATATTTATAGAAAGTCTAGAGTTCGTATTAATACTGTCCTTCACATACTTCTATTGTTGTACATCATATAGTTATTCTTTATTTCCAGATTTTACTCCTGCAAGGTGATGTAACAAATGAAGATTTCTGCAAATCTGCTGTCGAGAAAACTGTTGATAAATTTGGTCAGCTCGATGTTCTGGTGAGACGTTTGTTTTATTCATATAGATTCACAGTTATCATTACGTAAGCCTTTGCTGGACTCTGAAGTTGACTGAAGTAAATTGCAGACACAGCCAGGTCATGGATTGGTGATCAAATTTACAATATCAACTATTAGATGTCGTGTGTATTACATGAATTTTAGTGTACGTTTTGTTCTGGAGAGATTGAAATAGAATAATTGAGGAAGTAATTGTACATTCTCGCAAACCAGAGCTGTTAATTCTTCCGCGACACTGCGAAATAACGAGATATTGACGGCGTTTTCGACGGTGCCGTAAAAGAGGCTGTGGTTTACGATGATGTCATTGTACAGTACTTTGAGTGAGTGCATATGAGAATTGATCTACGACAATGCATATCATTAAAAGTGCATAGTAGTTACAGCGGAAATTACAATTGCATTCAGTTTCAATGATCAGACACGTTCGAGCCACATTCAGCTATGATACATCAACAAAACTGCGGTAACATAGGGCAAGCCACAGGTGGTTGATTATGATAACATAAAGAATGTACAAACTTAAACTAGTGTTGTCGGTGGCCGAGCGGTTAGCTCGTACGCCTCTTAACTTACCTCTGCAGCCTTGGTTCGAATCCGCCTGGTATCGGCTGGGTTTGATTATATACCACGCTGTAAGTAAGAAGAGTGTCGTTCAGTTTGACTCTAGAAAACAACACATTAACACTGAACTTTCCTCCTGTTATTGGGCAATGCCTGTTGGATGGTTATAAATAAAGAAATAAAGAAATATGAATTAGATAGGGAAACTTACGCTATAGTAACATCCGTCCAATTAGCATAAGTAATAAACCGTGGTGAGTAGGCACAACCGGATCTATACTATAAAGTCATCAAACATGTGTGATCATATAAACTGAATGTGATTACAATTTCGGAGAGGTAATTTTTCATTGATGTCATCCTTTTTTAAACAGTGCAATATATTACAGGTGAATAATGCTGGCATCGCTGATAAGGGTTCTATAGAAACTACATCATTGGAACAGTATGATATCATAATGAACACAAATGTACGGGCTGCCTTTCATGTCACATCGTTAGCTGTACCGCATCTAATCAAAACTAAAGGTTGGCAGTTTTAGAAAAACAGTATAGGATATAAAGCCATTTTGGTAAACAGTTAAGTAGTCTTGCATATAGTAGTTTTGTCAGTTTGTTTAGGGTAAAAAGTTTTATTTTTTGTTTATCATGATCCTCTGTTTCTTCGATTTTCTATGGGGGTCCAAGATTGAACTATTAAAAAATACATCTACGCCATCTACGGTCATATCAGAAAATTATAACACCACAAGTGCGTATAAATATAGTTTATCGCTGAAATTTGGAACCTTTGTAAAACAAATGTGTATAGTGTCTCTCCATTCCCAAGGCATCCAGATTTTTACGTAAAATGATGAACATGAATTGAAAGTATCACCAAAATGTTCACACACTTACCCTTTTTTTATTTTTTCATTTTTGATCCTCAATTACAGATAATTACATAGTCGAAATTTTTTTCCGTTATTATTGACACTAGTAGACCTAGATAGTCTATAATAAGTAACAATAGAGGACAGGTGATTCATAGAATGTCAGAAATCATGGATCCTACATGGAACTGAAATTAAGCCAGTCCCATCAATAAATGTACACACTAGTGTAGTTGGTCTCTCTCTTTGAGATATTGCCGTGTACGTACTTAATACTTTAGCTCAATTGTATCTTTCATTTCAACAGGAGCTATTGTGAATGTATCAAGTGTGAACGGCATGAGTGCAGTGAGTATCCATTTTTAAAATGTATTCTTGTTGTTACATATAACGTTCATTTGTAATTACCACAGACAATTGTAAAGTAAACCCGTTTTCTTGTTTATGTCTTCCCTGTATTTTATTTACAGTACAGGACACCATCAATTATTAAAATGAAAAAAACTTAGATATAGACTGTAAGATCTGTCGTGTCATTCAGCCCCAATCGGTCTTCTCTGTACGTCATATCTTACAGACTATAAAGTGACAGAATGAAAAGAAAGCAACCCCAAAACAAACAAACAAACAAACAAACAAACAAACAAACCAAAAAAAGCATTGTTCTGGCCTCATTCAGCTTTTTGGTATAGGTGTTTATACAGTTTTATTTACAAACTTTCAAAATAGTTCATGCTCTGCTAACTTTTATGCTGTACGTGGCATTGTTTGTAAACAATGATTTTGATAAATTTACTGACAGAGTCCTGGTATTCTAGCTTATAACATATCAAAAGCAGCAATAGACCAATTCACAAACTCTATCGCTTTAGGTAAGTAAATATGGTATTATTATGACAGAGTTCTCCCACAGAAAAAAAAGACATAGAACCTGAGACCCGCACATTTGTAAATAAACCAATGACAGATAATGGGGGGGGGGGGGGTATGCAGATATGATGACTTGTTTTAAAGTGGCAACTTTAAAATATTTTCCAATGCATTTTCTATGGGGAAATATTGGCCTCTAGTTTCCGTGGTGACCATGATTTCAGGTACTGTGTGCTCCGATTGTTTTGAGGGTATACCCGACGGACGGGTATAGCTAGTACGCAAATCACTACAAATCAATCAATCAATCAATCAACCGATCGTTTGCCAGTTAGTCAGTCAATCTATTAATGTTTATACCAATTGATATATTTTGTTTTTCATTAGTCTTTCAAGCCCAACTATCGACATACTGTAGTTATATGGTTAGGTAGTTTTGACACAGCTTCGGTAACGTTAACTCACTTCCATGAAATGAATAGTAATAACAATGTATAATTTCTTTCTATTTCAGAATTAGCACCAAAACAAGTTCGCGTGAACTCTGTGAAGTAAGTTTTACATTAAATGTCCCTTTTTATCAAATCGTTAGAAATAACAGCAACGCTTTATTATTATTTCCAATTTCACATCATATTTTCACCAGTCATAGGGTTGGCCCCATCCGAATAAAATTGATCGTCTACACTTTTTTTCACCAGCAATTTTGTCATTATGTACACAGTTTAAAAACCTAGTCTGAAAAGTTTAGACATGCTGTATATTGTAAGGTTTTACCACTAGTCTACTGAAAATTTGAAAATTACCCCTTAGAGTATATACTGTTTTATAGTAGTCAATAAACGGCCAACGTCAACACATTCAAAATGACACCCCTTTCATTACAGACCACACTATGCTATCTTGGCATTGTTTCAGACAGGAACATCCCGAATACTCGCCAGGATACCGTAGACTGGTTGTGAATGCAACCAACATTCAGTCGTCAAACACTGGCAAATGATTTTAATTGTTTTCAAATTAATGAGAGGTTATATAGTGCTCAGATATCACGTGCCTCACTTTTGTTTATAAGGCTTCCTCCGAACAATGCGTTCCAAGAGGCCAAATGCTACAATATTTTTTTCTCCTTACGTATTAACCGGAATATTGCGTATTCTATGGGCCAAACACAAACGACAGATACCATTTACCCACAACTTGGATTACACAGCTTAATTACCTCCTGTGGGTATGGCAAGATAGAACAACAATAATTTGTATTTCATTGGTTATCCAACTTTGATCTTTTACAGCCCTGGAGTGATACTTACCCCGATACATGAAAATCGAGGATTGACCGATGAACAATATACCAAGGTATGGAACTGTGTCATTAATTTATTTTTATAATTGAAGAATTGTGTATTTATAATACCATCATTTATTTACATTAACACACACTGGTAGATGGTACTATCGTTACTGACTGGACGCAGACTAAACAATTACCAAGATGTGTTCAGACCAGAAATGCCCCCACCCGCACCTCAGACGTTCTTGATTATACAAATGAATTTACATGATTGACAAGATCTTATAATCAGGGTATATTTTCCGTTCTTGTATTACTTGGTTTGTGGACATTCATTTTCATCTTGTGAAAGATGGCAAGGTATCATCTTGTAACCATCCGTACACCTATGTATTTTGAGCTCTCATAGGTGAGGATATTGTTTTGCCGATGTCTGTCTGTCTGTCTGTCTGTCTGTTTTTAGTGGTTCTTATGTTAATGGTTGTTTGTAATTGTAATTTACCATAGTCATAGCTTTCATGGCCTCAAAGCAAACTGTAATGCTTTTTAGTTTTCTTCTTTTGTTGATTTGTATTACTAACCCATAAAAACAAATAATGTGTGTTCTCGCCATCCTATTTCTATAGTTCTTGAAAGAGGTTAAGACCACCGTCGGCTTAGGTCGTGCAGGAAAAGCTGAAGAGGTTGCCAAGGCAATAGCATTCCTTGCATCTGATGATTCTTCCTACATCACTGGAACTCAGATGCTAATCGATGGAGGAAGCCCATGATTAGTTCAGGATATGTGTCTGAACCTCCGATCCACCAACTTCGAACAATGACATGATAGCTCAGCTGATATGGATCATGACTGTCAGAATACAAATATTTGTTTACTTTTACATTTATTTGCTGTTTAAAAATATTTTTCCTTACATGGTATCATGTAATAAAGTAACGATTTGAACAGATAGTGTTGTGGGTTTTTTCTGAGTCAATTGTAACTGTTCTTTTGGCTTTACTGTGGCTACCTTAGTAATTATTAATGAGTTAATTCTATCGAACACCCTCAAGCGACGACCATTAGAGAATGTCGGCAACCCTTAACAGTTAAAAAGTCTCAAGAGTTTCATCTTGAAGTAGACCGGCGTCATAGGGGCGTGTAATATATCAGAAATTGTTGTTTTCCAGGTCTACAGACTAAATATAACAACCTTTTGACTATATATTCCTACCTGTAAGGATAAAAGAGATTGATACATCTGTAGCAGCAGGATTCGTACGAGATTTTCCTAAGAAAACTGCAATCTAAGCAATAATATGTGCCCCTGTGGATGGCATGTTGCACGCTTTTTTTCACATAATTCTTTTTGTTATAGTGCGCATGCACCGTAAAAATTGTAATGTTACATTACATTTCACAATGTATACGTATAAATCCCGATCCTATCTGAGAACAAGAAAAGCCCCCCCCCCCCCCCCGCACACCACCTAGTATCCGATCGCGAGTACGTGCGCGTTGGAGATTTTTCCGTCTTTTTTTTCTCAGAAGTGACTAGTGCGTTCTCATCAATTTTGCTACTTCCATGACATTGTCCAAGTCTTAGTTTAATAATGTATAATGTAAGGGATGCGGAACAGCGCCCGCACTGGCAAGAATAAACAAGTGTCTGGACTGTCTATGCCTAGGAGGAAAAGGAGAGGCAGAGAAACATGAAGACAGCGATTTTCTTTTTAAATTAAATTTTCTTTTAATCTACCGGCCATAGTTGCTATGAAAAAGCATTAATGAGAAACATGTTGTTTTTTTTAAATCGGGTACTAGGTGGTATGCGCGGGGGGGGGGGGGGGGGGGGGCGGGGGGGGGGGCGGCGAGAGCCTAACTAATAGTTGGCAAAATACGTATGGACTTCCTTCATTTCATAATTACTATCCTTCCAGTAGAAGATAAGTTCAAAGAAATACAGATTGATGAAATATTTCCATAGGCTAGGTCCAGGCCAATATATAAAATACAGCAACACAAAAAGACAACTTCACCTCAAAGTCTAATTATTTAAAATGTACATACAACAATCCTTTGAAAATATTTTAAACTACTTTTGGTCTGTGCTTAATTATTATTAATAATGAGACATTTGTAGTTTTAATCGTGGATTGCGAGCGTGTTTGTCCTGGTTGCATACGGAATAAGTGGTCCCTTCCCGAGGGTCATGTCAGGTATCTAGACCGTCCACCGTCTGCAAGCAGGACTACGAACGTGTATGTTGCACCATAGTCCACCAACGCTTCGAAAGTATCACGTGATTTTATCTCCATGTTCATCACGTGATTAAGGTCACCTGAGGGAGTGTGAACACGCCATATATACATTTATCAGAGCTAGGTTGATCATGACTTCGTTGCGAGGAAAGGTAGCTTTGATAACAGGTAAGTAGTGTGGTAACGTGAAAATGTGACAATCTGAATAAAGATTTAGATACGTTGCAATGCACCTTTCTATCGATTCGCCAAATACACTGTATTATTAGTCCTCTGCCTGCATACGGAGTAGGTGTTGCAATGAAGAGGGTCATGTCATGACCCTGGTAAGTAATCTAGACCAGTGCACCGTCTGCAAACAGGACTACTGTATACTTATGTGTTCATGACATATGCATCCTCTGTCGAGCAGTACACGGACGAGGGTCACCGTCAATCGTAACATTGTAGGAGTGAGGTACGTACCACAGGGAGACCAGAAAATGAGGAACCGTGTTTAAAATTGAGTACCACGGTACTTTAAACTATGTAGGCCAGTATACACAGTAGATAATTATTCATATGTTTATGGTATTTTGATTCTTCTATGTTGCAATGTTGACACTATCTATACTGTACAAAAAACATGGTAGATAGTATATATAGAAACATATAGTATATTATTTCAATAGTATACAGTCCCGTATATACAAATATACATGTTTAGATAGTTATCCATGAGTTTAAAATATTTCATTTTCCCATGCATATTTGTTTTTTGGTGTGTTTATTTGTTTGTTTGTTTGTTTGTTTGTTTGTTTGTTTGTTTGTAACACCGTTCGTGGGCCCCCTGTGTTCTAAACTCTACATATTTCATACAGGTGCCAGTTCTGGTATAGGTGCTGGAGCAGCAAAACATTTTGCATCTTTAGGATGTTACCTTGCTATCACAGGACGAAACAAAGAAAACTTAGAAGCTGTAGTTCAAGAATGTGAAGCTAATGGTCTACCAAAGGATAAGGTTAGTAGATTTCATCATACTTTGTTCATTTTTGTTATTTTCAAAAATTTCATTTTTTTTAGTCCTAATGAACTACACCGTAGAGATGTTACTTCCTCAATAGATAGCCAAGGTGGGTATTATTGTTCTGTAATCATATAATGTTTATTGCCATTCATAAATTTAAAAAGTTTTCAATGGAGTATGTATGACATGGATTCCCAACTGACAAGATACAACAAAAATACATTAATTAATACATATTAAAATTCATCTACCATAAAACCAAATTGTAAAGACATGGATTTAATTTCGGCACTGTGATGATAAAATACAGAATTAAAACAATTTATGCTCAGTTCAAGGTATGGACAGACAACTGGTAAATTCTCCTTCAAGAAAATTCACCATTGATATCTTTGCATATGACTCTGAAGGCAACAATTCAAACAGTTTGTGTGTGTAGGGTGGTTGTTGTATTTGAATGTAATTTCTCTGTACTGTAATTAGTTAAGAGGGATACAAAAAGGGGAGGAGTAATCAGCCCCAATAATTCAATATGCTGTGTTAAATTATTTAGCTCTATGTAATTTTCTGAGTAATATCACTTTAACAGTGACCTTGGTGTAATAGATATCAGAGATTCAACGGAAGGACACCTACCCTATTGTTCAGTGTGCTATTTTTAAAAAACCTATTAAACCATATTTAATTTAATAATATTGTCTTTTGGAGAAATTTTCCTACACCAGATAGTGATCATTAAAGTTTCAACCATGGCAAGGATTTACAATAAGAGACAACCTCAATTCTGTGATATTTTTTTCCCAGTATACATTGTATTACCTGATCAGTCTGTTGCCTGAGCTCTGCTGCAGGTTGTAACACATTGCACTCGTGATTTGGATTTCAAATGCCAAACAATGGGCTGGATATACATTGTATTACCTGATCAGTCTGTTGTCTGAGCCCAGCTGCAGGTTGTAACACATTACACTAGTGATTTGGATTTCAAATGCCAAACATTGGGCTGGATTGACCCTTCTGGAGTCATTGATATGATATGATATGATATGATATGATATGATATATGATAATATGATATGATATGATATATGATAGGATATGATATGATATGATATATGATATGATATGATATATGATATGATATATGATATGATATGATATATCTTTTATTACCCGATCAAGAAAAAAATAAAAAAATAACATCACAAACATAAATACAAAAAAGCAAACAATCAGATTGGATAATCAGATCGGACAGGTGTTATAGAAAGTCTTTTGGTTTATGAAAAGTCATTATCTTGGAAATGTGTTTTGTATATTTTCACAAATAGTTTAACTTTAGTTGAGTTGGTAAACTTAGCCATGGAGGTATAAGGGTAGAAGGAGTCTGCACAGTCATTCATCCTTTGAACCCATGATAGTTACCGCTGTTTGTAATTAGTAGTCAAAAGAAAGACAAAGCCTTGTTAACTGGCTTAACACGCTGTGCAGACTCCTTCTCCCCTTATACCTCCATGACTTCAGTCAAATGACATGTATTTTACATTATTGGAACTCTTTATTTCCAGATTCTACTCCTCCAAGGTGACCTTACAAATGAAGATTTTTGCAAATCTACTGTGGAGAAAACTGTTGAGAAATTTGGTCAGCTAGATGTATTGGTGAGATTTTTCCTTTGTATATTGTGAACATATCTACTTTGGTGAATGAAAAAATTTGGTGGAATAGGATTTTGGTATGTGTCAGATGCATATTATTTTGGCAGACAGTGCAAGACACTACTTGTATATAACTCCTCCAGCTAGCCACCTTTAATCAGTGCAACTGTTGTTGATAATTATCCTGACTGAATATGGATATGTATCTGCTCTGTAAAAATGAATACAAACAAATTTTGCATAAACACATGCCCAAGGGAGTGGGCATCTACTTTGTATTTTGCTTTGATGGCAGCAACGATTTGGCTTCCTTGCTGATAATTATGATTATGAGTGATTTAGATCATAACTTTTCATCAAAGAAAGTACATATTCTACCATGAAAGTAAGAAAACAACTTTATCTTTCCCACTAAGATAGCAGATATAGAAAGACAGCAAGACTGGCCATTGAGGTCAATCGTCAAGTAACAGTTGTGATCACAAGTTAATTTGCATACTGTATGTACAGTATGTAGTGAGAGTCCTTTCTGCAGAAAATTCTATTGCAAATATTCAGCTAAAAAATATCCAGCGTAACTTCACAGCATTCACAATTTTAATGTTCTCCTTCAATGCCAGACTGCAGTGGTAAGAGGCACATTAGCTAACCACTTGGCCATCGCGCGACAGCCATCACAAGTGACACTCATGAAAGTACGGCTACAGTAAACACCGCAAGCACTCAAACAAGTACTTCATGTACATCACATTAGTGATCACACATCATGGAGTCATCTTTCTGAGAAATATGGTTCATGGTTTGTAGTCAAATATCAAAAGTTATTTGCTAGGTTTTTCCAGTGAGAGCATGTTAAGTTGCAGGTATTAATATTGCTTACGATAACCCATTTCATTATATTACAGGTAAATAGTGCTGGCATTATTGCTGTTGGGAGCATTGAAAACACATCAATGGAACAGTATGATACCGTTATGAATGTTAATCTACGGTCTATCTTTCATATCACAATGTTAGCTGTACCACACCTCATCAAAACTAAAGGTCAGTACTATATGTGATCTTTCATCCATATAGTATATAGATATAGTATCTTGTAAATATAATATTAAACTTGGGGACATTGGAGTGCTAGAGCGAGTTCAGGATAAAAAGCGTTTGCAATTCATTAACTAGAATGTCCACATCGCTGGCACTGTACTGCACTAACTCATGTCTAGTACTGGTCTAGAGTTGAGAGCTAACACAATGACAGCATCTGCGACGTGGACATTCTAGCTAATGGTTCACAAATTGTTTTTACTCAATCATGCCAAATGTTGTAGATATTACAGTCCCAAAAATGAGTAAATTTACCGATATTTGGAATAGAAATTCTTTCACATAGTGGAGGCAAGATAAACATTTATACATGTAAAACACTGCTCCACGATTAATAAGGCTTGCGAAAAGAACAATACACCATGAAAAGTTTGAATATATAGTAACATAACAGCTCTGTGCGGTTGTACTATAAGACTTAATACTTTATCTCAATTGTATCTTTCATTTCAACAGGAGCAATTGTAAATGTATCAAGTGTGAATGGCATGAGAGCAGTGAGTATCCATCTTTGTTTTATCTAACAAATACAGCATTTGACTTTGAATCATGTCAAATGTTTCAACTGTTGCCAGATGTCTGTTAATAGTGTTTTGGCTGTACTATATGCAGTGCATGATATTGATCGACAGAGTTAAACATTTCATCAAAATCTGCCCAGTAACTTGCAGGTGTGTTTAATACCAGAGTCATACTGAAAGGCAGTGCTTGACATGTGTTTTATACCTACATTGTGCACACTTTGATAACCTTGTAGTAAGACACTTGGAAGGATGCTAAACAAAAGAATGAATTGACTTGCAAAAACAGCATAACGTCTCACCAATCAAACCATCAGAAATAACATCATCATCTATCATTGCTCAAACTCTACAGTTGTGCTAAAATGCCACTGGGTCTATTTCCTGGTTTCAGTTTTCTTCAGCTTGATGTTCAAATTATCTGTATCCACAACCAGTATTGTTGTATATCTTGAATAAATGTTTTAGGGGAGTTTCTTAGTGAATTAATTCTTTGTCTTTGTCTACTCACAGTTTTCAGGTGTCCTAGCTTATTGCATGTCAAAAGCAGCTCTTGATCAATTCACCAATTGTATTGCTCTTGGTAAGTTAATGTAAATAGAATGTTTACACAAATTTTGTCTGCAAATTTTATACAAATGAGTGTAAGATCTTTCCATATACATGATATTGCATGATTGCATAGTACGATTCGTATGGAATTTTGCTATTTTTTATAAACATATGTTGTAAGAACAGAACCCCATGATGTGAGTGCCAGTGTGGGTACTCAGGGGTATTTGCACCTGTGCTTGCAATGTGAAGGCACAGCCACAGCTAAACACGACATGCTATGCTTAGTCACACACATGATGGGGTTCTGCTATACATTGTAGTATGGTTACGGGGATAGAGTAGCGCACCAAATTGATATATTGTTTATTTTCCATATTTTATACACTTGTAGAGTTTAGAGTTCTGAATAGAAAAGAAGTGAAAATCCTTGTCTCTTCACCATTAGAATAGATAAATTTAATAGCATAGTTAATCAGATATACTTTTATTGGATTTTGAGTGGCAGAGGGGTGCACATACAGTAACACACTGTGAGGTATGCCACTAAAATTGTGCCTCAAGAGTCCATGAAAATATTAAAATATATCTCAGTACTTCTACAAAGTTTGTTATTTTTACTTATAACAGAAAAAAAAACATGAGAATGCCAACAGCCTTTCCTTGAGATGTGCTGCATGTTTATGAAATAGAAATAAACCTGAATATATGTGTGTCTCTTTTTTCCATTTTCAGAACTAGCACCAAAACAAGTCCGAGTTAACTCTGTGAAGTAAGTTTTGTTTTCAATACATATTTCTCAAATTAATAGGCTGCAGCACTTACTTTTCCATATTACCTATTCATTGGTAAATGAATCATCATGCCAACTTACACCGGCACCAGCTGTAACTGGGGTGTTATTTTTTCAATCAGAAAACCAACAATATATTCACTGAAAATTCTTTAAATACCAATAATTAAACATCGTCCATGTTAATTAGATCTATTTTATCTGTAAGTAGTATAGTAATAGATTGATATTTGGATCGATTGGGGCATTGACTTTTGGGTGTGGACCTAAAAAGCAATTTTTGTTGCACCATACTATATGTTGAGCTAAACTAAATTGTTTACCAAATACTGTTGAGGGTGAACAATATTACGAGTAAGTCGTATTTATAATATCTAATAAAACAGTTTCAAAAAATGTTCCAGTTGCAGCTAGTTCAGTTTTAATATTGGCATATGTTGATGTGTAATGATAAAGAATCAAATTGTTCTGGTATATAATGTAATAAAAAGTGTACACTCTGCAGTATAGTCTGTAAGACATAACATGTCAAAGCGCCCTCATGCATCAAGCCAGAGGCAGGGTGATATAACGTATCATACAGTATGGCTGTACTTTATCTCAGCATCACATTATACATCTGAATAGAATCACCAGCAAATGTAGGGTTTAACACCCAAATAGTTGACATACTCCTTATTGCCAAGGGCAAAAGGTACTGATATACAAACTTAAAATCTACAAAGCTCAAAATAATTCCAGAGCAAAGAGAATGGAACATATTTTTTCTTTTTTCGCTGTAAAATAAGGATAGAATATTTAGCTTTCAGAAACTGTCTCCTTTTATACCATATCTGAGAAATTATGAAATCTTGATTATACTTTTTACGTTCATTTGAATATTATAACATAATTCATTACATTTTTTCTTTTGTTTTTCATGAAATTTTTTTCAAACTTTGATTTTACAGTCCAGGAGTGATTCGTACAGCAATTCATAGAAGGGGAGGAATGGACGATGAAAAATATGCTAAGGTATGAAAATATGTAACTATCTCCAAAGAAAAATTATCCATGTAAATCTGGTAGATCACATTGACAGTAAATAAATGTAATAGGTCTTCACGAAGTTTAATAATTTCTCATTTATACTGAATATTTACACATATACATTATTGTCTCCCAAGAAGACCAGTGAGGGCCTACCATCATAGGTTCAGTGTTAGTGCAGGGGAAAACTGCAGTGCCCAGGGAAAGCCTGCATTGTTCATTACAGTCAAACTGAATGATATTCTTTTTACATAGAGCATGACAAATTTAATTGCCCTCAGATGAAGGCTCAAACCCCGGCCACAGTAGTAAGAGGCAAGTGGTTTCACCATTTTGTCACCGACAGCCCATAGTGATAGTTTCTATGGCCCTTGTAGTTCATCTTTGATCACAATAGGTCATGTCTTTTTTAATTTATATTCTTCTTATGACTTTTGTTAATAACCTTGACTTTCAACAGACATAGTGACTTTTGTAATATACCATTGAATAAATATTTAGTTAATAAATAAGAATTAAAACACTACAGTTTGTATAACCAGAGTCGATTGTACTTGAGTTGATCCCTGGCCCTTTCACATTCAATTAGATTGCCATCTATGGCATATAATGTAAAGAATGTATACAGTATTATATATTTTATAGTGCATTCACAATATAATATTATAGTACTCATATACGTGCTCAGAGTTAGTAATAATTGTAGTAATTAGATACTATATATATGTCCCAATATTGTCCTCCGTTCAGTCAAGGAAATTAAAAGTAACCTACTAGGGTCTCGTCACTATGATTTGCTAGATGAGTAGTTTCCAGCCAGGGTGCCCTCTAATGATAGCCAAATTTTGTTGTTGTGAGTCAAAATGATAAAAAGTTGCATTTCTTGTAAGTCACCACATAGTATTAAGAGATAGGGGAACACTTTGTGTGCATTAGTGGCACGTTAAATTGGCTTAGAGGGCACACTGCTTCCAGCTGAATGAAGAAAAAGTTTGGAGAAGGATATAATTATACTTCTTCAAGCATAATTTATGAAAGATCTGGAAAAAATAATGATATTTTGACTAATATTTTGAAAGCGCAGAACCACAGGTTGTTGTGATGTAGAACAACTTGTTACACAGCATATTTTCTACTCAAAGCAATAACTAGATCTGTGCTGCTTTGGGGAACATAACGAAGTATGGCCATATCTAGAATACAAGGTATTACCAACCCATAAAACAAAATTAAGTTTTGTTTACTTTCTACTCTAGTTCTTGGAACACAGTAAAACCACCCATGCTCTTGGTCGCGTTGGAGAAGTTGAAGAGGTTGCTAAGGCGATAGCATTCCTTGCATCTGATGATTCTTCCTTCATCACTGCAACTCAGATACCAATCGATGGAGGAAGACATGCAATGTGTCCACGATAAAACTTACAGTATCTGAACAAAGTATCCTCAAAGTTGGAGTTATGAAATCACAGATCACCAGACTGCTGAGGCTGAACTAATATAGCATGGCAGTAGCCTTAGACAAAAATCACAAATTTTCTGTACAGTAGTGTTTGGTCACATTGAAAAGATTTGACCTCTAATGTATGGTTTTTCTGCATATATACTCAGGAATACTAACGTTACAGTTATAGCTTCATCTGAAGTTGATCTCAAAATCTTTGATTTCATGACACAAATTTTAATAGCCATGTGCAAAATGACTCGGAGCATTCAATAATCATACATTAAAGTACTTCAAATTATTGATAAGATATGACCTAATATTATGAGGATTGGCAAACAAGAGTCTCTAAATCAACTTGAGGTGTACTTGTACTTGTGACTGAGTAAATAAAATCTGCAATTGTAGTGATAATTGTAGTTTTCTTGAGTGTTTTTACACTGGTTACATTCATACATTCATGCATACATGTACATCTGTTCCACCACAGGTATTTCCAGACATATTAATACACATATATATACTAGGGGACACATAAATACAGTTCATACAGTCAGACATGCATACAGACAGGCAGACAGGCCGGCCTGCCTGCCTGCCTGCCTACCTACCTACCTTACCTACCTACCTACCTACATACATACATACATACATACATACATACCACATTGTAGTGGCATAGGATAATACTGGCCAACCCAATACTGGTTTGGTTCACACTTGGTCTTGCTTATGTGGTATGAAAGTAACACCTCCTTCCCACCTTATTCGGTGCACATTTTGCTCACAATTATTATCAATACACGAAATGATTAGTGTGCTTCTGGCATCATAGTTGCAGACAGTGGAGCTAAAAACTATAATAAATTTTGCTGTCACCATGCATCCATTGCTCCGCAAAAGGTCAATGTTACAGATACTAACTGAACAAATGTCAGTGATATAATAATAATAACAACAACAACAACAAGTCTTCAGTTGTCCAGACTTCCTAAGAAGAAGAAAGGTGGCTAATAAGAAGTCAGTCTAAATTTTGACATTTGACATTTGACATTTTAGTTTTGACAGTACTTTCTCCTTTTGAGCTAATCCATTTACAAAAATGAATACATTTAAAGCTTGTAATATCACTTATTTTTGGTAACCAGACACGCATACAAAGCAGGTGATTTTATGCATTTACCATGATAATAATTCAATCTCTTGTGTTTGACATTCACATGAATGATGAGAGTGCTCGGACATGTTCAAGACAAAGTAGCAACACTGAGACTCCGGTTTCTGGGTTGCCATGCTACCAGAAATATAATGTCGATTAGGTCATGAGAACTTGTCAAAAGTATTTATTTTTTACAATGGGTTAAGTGACAGGACCTACATCACATGATCTCGTGACTGTCACGTAAGTGTTTTACTGGAGCCAGGGTAGGTTATGAAAGTATGGCTTCACTGAACAGAAAAGTTTTATTAATAACAGGTTCGTAAATGAATGCATGATTTTTTCTGGGCTTATATTATTGTGGGATATAGCAAAAAAAGCAATAACAGCATCACGATCATCTACAGACTTTGATCTATGTCTGATGTCAACTAAATATGCAACATAGTAGTCTGGCGAATGGCTTGTGTTGGGTGTCCATGACGACGTTATGACTTGTCGGTGCATACACTGCAGCCATACAAGTAAGGCTAGCAATTTATGAATACAGCCGCTCAACTTGCAGTGCATGTATAAATACATATACATATACATAATATACATATACATATACATACACATAATATACATATACATGATATGATAGGTATATGTATATGATAGTTCTATTAATGATAGCTATAATGATCGAGACGCGTAATCGTGCTTGTATGGATGGATGGATGGATGACACAAATGATTGATGTGTTATACATCAATGTATGGATTAAGGTCTGTAGAAGAGGCATAAGTCATATTGTACATATATCATAAGTGCATATATTATACTATGAGGTGGGACAACCCTTGACATACTAAGACATAAAGTCAACATATATGGAAAAATGGGGTCAACCTACTATGGAGGTAATGTTCCTCACCCCTCCCTGTTTTTATCAAAAGGAAATAGATCTTCAAACAGAAATGCAACTCCTCCCATGACCAAATGAACTCAGATGAGTCCTATATAAACTAGGTTAGGGAGATAACAGTCAGAGTTTAGTTTTAACTAGGTTAGACAGATAAAAGTATGTATAAGAGGCCAGGTGACTAAGAGGTATGAAACCAAACCCTATTGTCATAATAAAAACTGTGCCCTTTTAATGAATGAATGAATATATGTATGTATGTATGTATGTATGTATGTATGTATGTATATACGTACGTACGTACGTACGTATGTATGTATGTACGTACGTATGTACGTATGTATGTATGTATGTATGTATGTATGTATGTATGTAGGTAGGTAGGTAGGTAGGTAGGTAGGTAGGTAGGTAGGTATGTATGTATGTATCTATGTATGTATGTATGTATGTATGTATGTATTGTATGTATGTATGTATGTATGTATGTATGTGTGTGTGTGTATGTATGTATTGTATGTATGTATGTATGTATGTATGTGTGTGTGTGTGTGTGTGTGTGTGTATGTATGTATGTATGTATGTATGTATTATGTATTATGTATTTATGTATGTATGTAATTATGTAAATAAATATGAGTTGAACCTTTAGTATTTACGTACACGTATGATACATTAAGGGAGATAACAGCATGAATAAGTCTCAACTAGGTTAGGCAGATAAAAGTATATAGAAGTCAGCTGACTAAGAGTCATAAAACCCCATGTCATATTCTCCTTTTAATCTCATCAAATTGAATGTAAACTCTGCCCTTAATGATGAAAGGGTCACGAGCTGCAGTTCAAATTTTTTTTTATGTAATTTAACTGTATTTCTAAAATGTACTCACAGTGCCATCACTTTAAATTGACTGAACTCAAACCTGGTATTAAGATAATATGACATTAAAAAAAGCTGATGATGTATACAAAATGCTGAGGAAATGTTTACTATGCGATCAATCTGATTAAAATCCGATGTAGATGTCGGCTAATCGTTCATTGCTATTTTACCTTCGTTATTTTGCCTGAATTGACCTTCTTGGCACATGTTTACATTTTTTAGCCTGATCGCCTCCTCTCCTCTCGTAGAGGAGGCGATCAGGCTAAAAAATGTAAACATGAACCAAGAAGGTCAATTTAGGCACAGACAAGTATAGATCTGTGATTCAGGCAAAATAACGAAGGTAAAATAGCAATGAACGATTAGCTGACATCTACATCAGATTTTAATCAGATTGCTATGCTATCAACTATTCTAACAATGCCAGAAAACAATCGTAACGTCAACCATGCATCGACAACAGTCCTGGCATAATAAAAAAATTTACTCAGCTCTGTGTCTACAATTTGTAATCCTAATTGACTAGCTTCAAGACTCATTGATGTTGTACTTGATAACTTGCAGAAAAATTTTTCAAAACCCTCACTCTTTTACAGGATATCTAAAGTTCTTAGTCTATGTAACAAAGTTGAACATGTCCTTAATAAAAAAACATCACTACCAGAGCAAAATGTCAAAGTTCCATCACTGTACTACCAAATATCACTGTGGTAACGTACAGATGCTTGCTGACTGGTCAGTTACACTAACAATCAACTTGGGTGGATCCTAAATGTGTGTCATCTCTTGTGAGTCATTGCACCCTATATAATAAGTTGAGATATGGCATGAGCTCATACTTGTGTTGGCAACGATCATCACTGCAGGTTTGAGTTAGTGAGGGGCAACACCACCTTTGGACACACACACAAGGTTCTAGTCTACTAAAAAAAGGTAGAGTGTTTTTCTATTTTTCTTTTCTTACTTTTTAATTATTTCTGTTATAGTTATCTTAGTGTTGATGGTCAGATCATAGATTTGTTTATTAATGTAATAGTTCTTATTACTGGTAGCTTGATGGTCAAACCTTACTGCAACCATGGAGAAACCTAAGTATCCTTTTTTATCTAAAAAAATACTGACCATGACTATACAAAATGTATGTTCATAGCAAGTACTATTATCAATGTAAACAGAATGGTGTGGTTCTATGGTATAGTGGTGGTTCTCTTACATTCCTTATAATTAACCACACTTCACCTCTGAGTTGGTAAATCTAGTCTCCTCCTTATGGCTTCAAATTCCCGATGGTCCGAAGCTTATCTCTTATTTGATACACTGTGCAGTGTTAGAATTGGAGAGTCCCTCCTTTCACTGTTACAGGAAACAGAGTTTATATTCTGAAACAGTTAATTAAGTATTGTAATGGGTTTACAATGTATTTTTTACTTACAAATTACAGTGAGCTAGAAGCCCATAATTGGAGCAAGCAATAAAGAGATGGCTATCCAGGGAGTTGTTTTTGATATTTTATACATTAGTTTAAAAATCAAATATTAAAATTTGTATTTCCCTCAGATCTCCTGTGCCACATTCCAGTGGTGAAAATCAACATTCAAGACTGGATCATTAGTAAAGCTTACCATTTCACCACCTTGAAGACTTTGAATTCAATAACATGCATAGTCTCCAGATGGTTGTCTTCGCCCTCGGCCTTGTTACCATGGTAACATGCTGGGAGGTTCCAGATAACATTGAAGAGACATATTTTGGCCACATAGAGAAAGAACATGAATATGGAGAGATAGAAATCCAAGGAATCATTCCAGAATGGTTATCAGGTATGTGTAACAGTAGTACATGTTGACTGTTACAATGTGTCATTGAATATCACGTGTTATCATCAATATCATTAACAAGTGTTATCATCAGGTATGTCTAACAGTATATATCAAACTGTTCCAATGTCCCAGCAAACACCACTAACATGTTTGCCATGCATGTTAGCCTATTTGTTAATTGTATAATTTGTTTTATCCTTACACTTTATATTACCCCAGAACCTAACACTTTACCGTACTACATTAGAGGGTCTTACACTTTTAATATCATGCTCATAAGGGGGTCAAGGCCATATATTCATATCAGGAGGTAAAACCAACAAATATAACTATAATACTGTCAACCACTCCACATGCATGTATTTATTTTATCTATTTATCTATAGGGTCAAAAAAAAGAATTGTTTCTGGTCAGCATGTGCATCACTTAATACCCTTGCCTCGTTTTTTTTTTTCATGTTAGTCCAGCCCATGCACTCTGCAAACCAGAGGGGAAACACAAAAATAACCCTCCCTTAGTAACTTCAGTGAAGACAACTGTAGAGCCAATCATGAACAAACAAATGACATCTGCCCCACATACACACTTGCTCTAAAGTACTAAATAAAAAGAACAGAAACTACCATAAATAGTAGACTGAGTGACAGGTTTGTTCAGAATTAAAAATAAAAAAAAACTTTTAGAAATTTTAAATTGTGTCGTCACACCACTTTAGACAAAATGTCCTGACAAGAATCAATTCTCTTTTGGCTTTGTCAATCTGTCTGTCCATCAAACTTTTCACTACCGGTATATTTGTTCTATCCTTTTTCATCTCCTGCCTTCAAGGATCAATTGATTCCATTTTAATACTGGTCTTATCATTTAATAAGTATCCATGATCCATCACAATATTTTTCAACACTTAAATTTTTCTGAATGCACCTCGGAAATGAACAGTTGAGAAACTTTTGCTGTTACTTTGTTTAAGAAAACTCTATTCGCTGTTTAAAAAAACTCTGGTCATCATAAAATAGATAAAAAATATCTGGTCATTGTACAAATTTTTGAAATAGTGATCAAAATGATAACAAAACTTAATCATTTCAGAATCCAATATGGCCGCCAAATACTGCATAAGTCTATGGGGAAAATAAAGATTGACAGTTTCCTTGAAAAAATAACATTGAACCCCTTAATTTCTTTATTAGTTCAAAGGACCAGAAATAACCTTTCTTAAGGAAAAGTTCGGAGAGAATTGAATCAATTTTCAGGAAATTTATCACCAAGTACCTTTCTACCTAATTGTGCACTATTAAAATCAGTTTTTGCTTATTTTATTAAATATGATGAGCATGCATTCTTTTGATGGTCGGTCATTTTGAGTAGCGAATTTGGGCTTTTGCAAAGACTGTCAAATGCTAGACACTGACTGTTTCTCATGTTATGTGTTTTTCTATAGGTTACTTCATCCACCAAACAGGTGGTAGTTTTGGTAACTTAAGTAATCCCGCTGAGGGTGCTAAAATTACTCATACATTCGATGGCATTGGTGCAGTGGCTTCATTTAAATTCAATTTTGGAACAGTACAGTATTCAATAAAGTAGGTGGACCATTTCATTATGACAATACTAAGTAAACACAGATATTGATTTTACGTTGCAAAGATATCAAAACATCTGTGTTAGAAGTCAAGAGGGCACACTACTGCAAAAATATACAAGTAATTGTCACAATTGAAGAAATTAAGTTTAAGTACAATTTGATTATCATCATGGTATTGTCTCAACAAGCCTTCATAGAAGACATAGAACCCAACTGGTGTATTGTATGACAAAATTATTCTGTAAATTAAGGAGCAATACAATCTAAAGTTTAAAGTATGTGATTTATCATCCTGATATTGCAGTAAAAAGTTTCCTTAGATTCAACCATACTATTTATGATATGATCTCATTTCAGGTACTATGTCACAAAACCTTTCAAAGTGTTTGACTACTATAGCAGAGATATGGACCGGTCAAAGGTAGCCTGGGGTACAACATTTAGTCCGATAGTAAGTACAAAAAGACAGGATAATTTGTACAAGAGACACTAGGAAAAAGTATCTTTAGTTGGGTTTAGATACGGATTAGTAAAACTTCATTCCATTTGCCTGAATCTACAACATGTAGCACTTCAACATGTCGACTTACTACATCACGGGATATGAATGAATGTTCCATCAATGAGTATGAAGGAGTTCATGATTACATTTAAGAAAGGTATCCAGCCCTTATGTGAAAGGTGTCCACTCATTACGAAAAGAATAAATCTTATTTTCAGTTTACAGAATTGTTAAACATTACATTAGTAAGATTAATAAAGATACAAATATATATCTATATGTAGATGTTTTATATTTCATTTATCTTGTTAACAACACTATCAATAGGATCAAGACCAATTCAACAAGTGGCAGAATTTTAGGGACTATCCAGATGACAATCCTAACGTTGCCTTCTGGAGAATTGGTGACAATGTGGAAGCTATGTCAGAGGGCACAGCTGGTGAGTGAATGAATGAGTACACAAAGGAGTGAACATTGCAAGTACATAAGTGAGTGAGTGAGTAAGAGCAGAGTGAGAGAATGAGCAGGTCAGTAAGTGGTTGGGTTAGAGGGTGCTCAGTGGCTGGGCAGGTTGGTCGCTGAATGAGTAGGCAGGCTGGTTACGTGGTCATGGTGGGTATAGGTTTGTTGGTGGTCAGGTAGGGGGTAATTTTGTAGGTGGATAGGTTTGTGGCAGGGTGAGAGAGATAGCTAGAGATTATAGTGTGTGTGTACTTAGATTTTGTGGGCGTGTGTGTGTACTGTACTATAGGTGCTTAGGTCAAGATCAAAGGTCAATGTCTTAAAAGAAAGCTTGCCATTGATAATATGGGGTAGACACTTGAATGGAATCCATATGTATTACAATATCTGAGTTGTGCTGTAAATATTGATTTTAACTACAAATTTGGCCACCATTCAGTCAAATTTGGCATATGTCCTAAATGATATGTCACTTTTGTAACAGGTTTGCAAGAAATGGCAAATTGCATGTCTAAGAAATGACGTATTATGGACATAGCCCATTGTAATAGACTAATAAACTGCATGTTACTTATTATAAAACATTTCTCTTTGAAGGTGTCTGGTTTGATTTGGACACTTTGGAGACAAAAGGAACCTATCCATTCAAAGATGAACACTTTGGCCTGCCTCCTTACATGACAAGTTTAAACAACCCAGCTCATGAACATTACGACGAAGATGGTGTGACTGTCTACGGTTCTGCAGTTATGTATGATCTTAGCAACTCCAACAGTATGAACGGAACGTGAGTCAATTTCAAAGTATGATTTCAATAATCTTTCATTATGAAATATTAATATCTTTGAAATGTGGGCACATTTACCCATACCTTAAAATGCATCCCAAAGACATAAACAAAATCTTACTATCTCTTTCTCTCACACAAATCAACTTTTAAGCTTTGCATTTCATTATCAAATTCAGGAGAATGATCTACAAAATTGAAGATGACGAACGTATTCCAATAGCTTCATTCCAAGAAGCAGGACCTCTGGATCTTGACGAATGTTCATCAGGATCACCCTATCCAGAGACTGATGATAGAGGGGGCTATATGCACTCCTTTTGCATGACACAAAATCATTTCATCCTTCCAGTGAGCACGTATCTTTCTGATGTTTGCGCAATTTTCAGTAAGTTTGAATGTTTTGTTGTTAGCATTGACAAAAGGCTTAGTAAATTATTTTCATATCATGTCTCTGTATCAATATTGTTCAGTTTTGATCATGTAACTTGGATTCATCAATTATTAAATGAATTAATTAATTAATTAATTAACTATTATGATTAGATTATGATTATGATGTGATCCGCATGATTAAAACTAACAAAGTGCACACATCCCCCTGGAGGATTTTTGCTCAATTATGAGACCGTCTCCAGTATTCAAACAGATACAGAAACAGATGCTTTAGGAAAACATCTGACATAATCTATAAAAATCAGTTTACACTTAATTAGTACAATATATAAATCTAGAACTACATCTAAACATTGTCAATTATGCTAGTACAACTTGAACTTGAAGTAGATGATGGTGGCTTAGTCATATGCATAGAATCACCTTGTTATCCAGATGGTTTTAACACTAATAGAATAGACCTGCATGTTGCTGGTTCAAAGATGCACTGCACCTCTCTCCATACAATACCATGTATTGTGCACACGCTACTCAGGGGGTGGTTTTCACCTGACTGTACCCTGTGTTCACCCGTAAAACCCCTTTCTTGTCATTAATGGTGTTTAGTCTTTGTTCTATAAAATCACTCATACTCAAAGAGGTCAACCTGCCTTGCCATCATTTCCTGGTGAAAATGTTATTTCAAACATAATAAAGACAAAACAAGACTATGTATAACAAAATAAGTGATGTGCTCTCACGCAATGCATCTTGGAACCGGAAAATCGACTTTTGAATGTGCCACCATCTGTGAAATTTTTTTTATCAGAAACAGCGCCCCACTGTGAGTAACATTGTTGTCTGTTGATAGTTAATGAAATCAACATGTTGCAATACTAGTTTTAGTTTGTGACTGTGTCCCAATAGTTGATTCTGTCATTGTCATAATTAACACACAAAATACAACATAACCCTTTCCCTGATTGACATGATTTCCCACTTACTTGACAGGACCCGAACCTTCAGCACCCCGTGGACCATTTTTCAGAGACAACCACGAATTCTCTGAGACGACTCCCACACGTTTTGTAATCATCAACAGATCTACCAATAAAGTTGTTGGCGAGTTCTCAACACCAGATGGTCTCTTTATTACACATCAGGTTAGACTTATGACACAACCACAAACACTGATGACACACTGACACTAAAATCAGTGTTATTTTATCAAGTTATCTATTTTTGCAATCAATCGATCAATCAATCAATCAACCATTCAACCAGCCAGTCAATCAATTGATGAATCAGTCAATCAAGTAGTCAATTAATTATAAATAAATAGATAAATAAAGAAAATACACAGCACTTTGTAAGTTTTGACATAGTGAAGGATTGCAATTGAGATTTTTTCTTTCAGAAATAAAATAATGTATAAAACCAATGAAAGAGAAAAAAAAACTGTAAATATTCTGACTGGGTCCTTTTGGTTGTAAACTAAACACAAAAGACATTCCCATATAGAAGATAAACATATAGATCATACAATGTATATGTGCACACATACAATCTCACCCACCATGTATGCAGACACATGCAGATATGTAAGCATTACCTACTTCACACCGTCAAGATCAAAGAGAGGCCTTCAAAAACCAACAACGATAATCATTTCATTACAGATGAATTCATATGAAGAAGATGGGTATATGTACTTGGATATGTTGACGTACCAAAGTGATGTCTACTGGCATTTTTACATGGATGAACTCTTAGCAGGACCTGTGAGTAAAACGATCAATATTTATTATTTTGTTTTTTAAATCGCCATCTACTCTCTTTAGGCGAGTTTTTGAAATTGTGTCTCAATCACACATGACTGGCTTTGAAGTGGTGGAAAAAGAAATATTTGTGAAACAATTTAATTGCAATTTTACATGTATATTCTACCTACATGTACAATAACAATTTTTTTACACAATTTTAGTTTTTTGCAATGTACTAAGTTACCAAAACAGACTTGGTCTATGTTGTTTCACATTGATTTCTCGCTGTAGGAAGCAATGATAAAATTGTTTTATAAATTAAAAATGCAAAATAAAAACCCAATCCTCATCCATATGGGCATTTTAATAGGCCATGTTTCCATCTGCAGACCATCACGTAAGAATACATCAATACCAATGGCATTCTATGCACTAGTTCTCCTGCCAATATTTCCTAGATTTTTTTTAATTTTCTTTAACATTTTGTCACACCTCAAATTTATTTAGACTCATAGAAACAATCCTTATCTTCGCAAGTTGTTTTAAAAAAGTAATTTTTAAAAAAGAAAATCTAGTTTCTAGATTTCATTCTGGTGTGTCTTGTGCTGAAGTGATTATGATTGCATGTTTACAGCGTGGCATAAAAACTCGAGTGGAGAGATTCAAAGTAGATATGTCTGATTGGACGTTAGAAGAAAGAATTGATCTGTTTCCATCACGTGATGAAGATCTATTGGAATTTTCCACTGTGAACTATGACCTTTACAATGGTAAACCGTACCAATACTCCTACATGGTTGGGTTTGATCCTATACCAAATTGTCTGATCAAGGTATGTCATGATTGTCTACATTAGTGTGAAAACAATTTTTCTTTTGTGTGGCTTATGTTGATTTGTTTGTGTAGCTTACATATTAATAAATCTAATGTCATGCTTAAAATCTTGAGAAACATATTGTGTTAATATTAAAATTATAAAATAAGGAACCTCCAAGCATATCACTCAGAGAGAATTGTGGGTAATAATCATACAAGGAACATTATGACATAAAACTAACATTGATTTCAATGGATTATATATTAAATACTCTATTGTATGTTATATTAGTGTGTACCTACAAGTTTCTGAAACATATCTATGTGTCATTGTAGTTGGATGTGAAAAGCAAAACAGCTGTCTACTGGGGACCGTATGATGGATTGATACCTGGTGAACCAATCTTTGTACCTTCTCCTGATGCAGTTGATGAGGATGATGGTGTTATCATTGCCAATGTATTGGATGCCAATGCTGGCAAAGGTATGATATTTGATAAAATCACCCATTTTTCACCATTCAAACACTTCTTCATTAGCTGTAATTCCTGATGTTTCTCAGTATTCTTTTAATTTTGAGTATAAACTAGATCAATATTATTCTTGGATAGGCACCAAAGCTGAATCTAAATGTTATCATATTTACAAGAGAATCACGTTGAAAAACAGAATCTTACTATCGCTGGCTGCCACTTCTGACGGCTGGTACATCAAAGCTGTATGAGGGCGCTATACTGATAAATTCCTTCATCACAAAATATCGACAGATCACCACGGATGACATCAATGTTTCCAAAGTACCATACTGGTGTCTAGACTACAATTTTAATTTAAAAAATACTTTACTATTCGCAGGAATGGTTGTTGTTTTAGATGGGAAGACATTTAAAGAGCTGGGTAGAGCTATGTCCACAGAAGGCATGCCATTTGGACTACACAGTAAATTTATACCCAAGGAGTTTGAACCACCATTGACGGATGCTTCTCTTCAGACAGCTGCAAATTTCATAATTTGTGTCTCATTCGCCTTCTTATCAATCTTTGTACGGTTGTAAGAAAACTATTCCACAAAGTACTTTTGTACCGGCAGCTTTATCTGGACCATAGACCCTCCTGTGATATATGGACATTATCACTACTTGTTTTTAACTTATAAACACACAACTTTATGTCACTAAATATTTTCTGGCCGAATGAAGGAGTGGAATAAAATAATAGCTGCACAATAGTAATCAAAGAGAAAATAGAGTAAATAAAACATGACTCTAATCATTTGTTGTTTTGAGCACTGCAAAACCTGGATGACATTATAGACATGTCGTGACATTAGAACAGCATGGGTATATATAGATACCATATTTTTTGTTCAAACATATACAACTGGCTTTTGCATCACATAAATAATGAAGAAGAGTTTAATTTTTAGTAAAACTGGGTCTTTTTATATTCCGTGGACCCAAAATGGGATTTTAATACTAACATTGTAACAACAACAACAAAACCCAAGAAAAATGTAAAATAATTGCTACATAAAAATAACAAGAGTATTAAACTCAGTGTGTCTGTGTACTGTATGCATTTATGTAAGTAAATGTGTATGTCTACATGCCTACACATGTATGTATGTATGTATGTATGTATGTATGTATGTATGTATGTATGTATGTATGTATGTATGTATGTATGTATGCATGCATGCATGCATGCATGTCTGTGTGTGTATGTATGTATGTATGTATGTATGTATGTATGTATGTATGTATGTATGTATGTATGTATGTATGCATGCATGCATGCATGTATGTATGTATGTATGTATGTATGTATGTATGTATGTATGTATGTATGTATGTATGTATGTATGTATGTATGTATATGTATGGTATGTATGCATGTATGTATATGTATGCACGTACATACATATGTATGTATGTACATACGTATGTACGTGTGTATGTACGTAATAAATATGAGTTGAACCTTAAATATTTACATACATGTATGATACACTTACGGGAGATAACAGCGTGAATAAGTCTGAAGTTGGTATTAGGCAGATACAAGTATATAGAAGTCAGCTGACTAAGAGTCATAAAACTCCATGTCATGTCTCCTGTTAATCTCATCAAATTGAATGGAAACTCTGCCCTTAATGATGATTAAAGGGACACGAGCACTGCAGCAGTTCAAATGTTTTTTATGTAATTTTTACTGCATTTCTAAAAGTTACTCACAGTGTCTACTTTAATATTGAAGAATACTTATATAAACCATCACGTACAATTGACTGAACTCAAACCTGGTATTGTGATAGTATAACATGTAAACGACCTGGTGACGTATACATTTGTATGTATAAAAACACTGAGAAATTATCTAGTATGCGATCAACTATTCTAACAATGCCAGAAAACAATCGTAATGCAAAGCATGCATCAACAACAGTCCTGGCATAATATCAATTTTACACAGCTCTGCGTCTACGATTTGTAATCCTCTGACTTAGCTTCAGACTCTTTGATGTTGTACTTGATAACTTGCAGAAAGGTTTTCACCCTCACTGTTTTTTTCAGCATATCTAAAGTTCTTGTCTTAGTCTATGTATTAGCAAAAAAAAATGGGTCAAATTTGTGGGTATTACTCGAGACATATCACAATAATTCTCCCACACCTCTAAAAAACTAAACCCCCTTCAGCATTTTAAAAACATAGATAGTTACCTCGAGTTGCGTATTACGGTGTTTTGTATGTGCATTTTGTAGACCGACTGTAGCCAAAATCAGACTGCTATTTTTGTGCCAAATGTGAGTCTATAGTTGTTTTACCCAGTGCTTATCACAAACCCTGTCCCCTCTTTCTTAGCATAACTAGCAAAAACATTTCACCATTCGTTATTTATCATTATATTGATAAAAAAAACAAAAAAACATTGTTTGAATTAATTAATAAAAACCTAATTTCTTACCTTACATATGAGAGGGTTTACATATAAAATTGGGAATATTAAGTTAAATTTGGCTATTTTAATTTCGATTTTTCAATATTACTTTGTACTGTTTACAGTATTTATATGAGATTGTGAAACTACACGTTACCATGGTTACAGTTGGGGGATGCATAGACCCAATGAGACGAAATCTAACTACCTCTGGCAATGGAAATATTTTGTTTGGCGAATAAAAATATAGGCTCATAATACTTCCACCTATGAAAGGTAAAATGATGGCTTCTGTTACTACATCAAAATTTACCGTCATGAACAGTAAACATGAATATATCATAGACGATATGTGGGAACAAAGAAGATACAAAAAACAACAAATGGTATTATCATTAATATATATTTAAAGATACGTGAAGTATTTGATTATTGACGGTGAAAGACCGACTGTGACCCCATATGTCACGTGATTATTTGTCAGGTGAGGTCAGGGACACCCCTACCCTCGCACTACATATACAGTTTCCTCAGCAATATCCCAGATCATCGACTATGGCTTCATTGGCAAATAAGGTCACGCTAATAACAGGCAAGTAACTTCTAGTATCGCAAACAATGTGTGGACTGGGTGTAGACATGGGAGTAGAAGGGGGATCAATACCGGGATCATCACGGTGTAGACTAGTCCTGCTTGCAGACGGAGACAAGACGGCAGGGGACGGTCGACGGAATACGGAACTCATGTCATGATGTCCCAAGCAAGGAGGCGGACTACAGCTTGGTTCTTATGATGAAGCATAAAATAAAATCAACACTCGTGTTGTTCTCAAGATCTATGGTTTAATCACAGGGGCTATGTATTATTGCTTAGATTTCCGTTTTCTTAGGAAAATATCATACGAATCTTGCTGCTACAAATGTATCAATCTCTATACTATTACTACATATAGAGATTGATACATTACTCATTGATACTCTTCCCCTGTACAGGTAGGAATATATAATCAAAAGGTTGTTATATTTAGTCTGTAGACCTGGAAAACAACAATCTATGAAATATTACACGCCCCTGTGGGTAGATGCAACATGGGGGGGGGGGGGGTTATGGATATTCTCTATTATTACTTTATTATTAGCTATTTCTATGTTACTGGGGAGGAGGTGTACTTTGTTGGAATGGGATCCTTTGATTTATCTATTTGTATAATTTTTGTTTATTTAGTGTTAAGATTAAGTAGATATTGAACGTTAACTGTTGTATTTAAACTAATATTTGGTACTGTACAGCTCTGTAATGCTTATAACCATTTCATGTGTCCGTGGGTGGGGGTGGGGGAGCCATTTTAAGTTCTCATCATACAAAAACTATTTTACTTTTAATGGACCTTTTTTTTGTCATAAATACAAATATTTCTATTAAAAAATGTCACATTGAGAAATAGATATATTTTCAACTTACTAAATGCATTGGCACAGTAAAGTGTCAATAAAAGAGCTATTTTTTCCTCACTACATACTGGCTTTGTCTATGATACTTGAGTGCCAGTGTTGGGTTACTCAGGGTATTTGCTACCAGGCAGCATGCTAGTGATGTTTATTGCATGCTGCTCTGTCAATCACTGAACATTGAAGTTATACTGTCACTGCATGGAACATATTACACCACACTGACACTGACACTCACTTCATCAGAGGGTTATGTCTTATCATTGGCATTATTTAATGATATAATATTCCTTTCAGGTGATCTTATAAAATATCATTTTAATTATGTTTAATGGCTTGAGGTGTGTTGAAATTAAAAACCCACACGGAAGTTGCTTTTTGACAGTGACTATTGATGAAATCTGTATGTACTAGATATAATGACTGGCCAATAAATAATACAAGACCGGTTAATACTTCAAACATTTCTCTACAGGAGCAAGTGCTGGCATTGGTGCAGGAACTGCCACACATTTTGCATCTTTAGGAAGTTGCCTTGCTCTATGTGGACGAAATAAAGAAAACTTAGAAAAAGTTGGCAGTGACTGTGAAGCAAATGGACTACTTAAAAACAAGGTATTCAATAATCATATTGTACACTCCTTGGTTTTAATTTAGACTTGATATGCAGATTTAAAGCTTTTTAGTTTAAAATGATTTGTTAGTTACAATAATTTACTCATAATATCTTACATTTAAAAACATTATTGCATCATTTGTTGGTAAACATATTTTATGTAGCTGTATACATGATATAAAATTATCAAACAAATTGATTTTGGGTCCACACCAAAAAATCAGCGCCCTCAATGGCAATCACAATTCAACCTGTTACTGTACTACTTATGGATAAGTTTGCGCTTACTGAGTACTGTGTACATTGTATAATTATTGGTATTTTAACAATTAATTTTCAGTGAATAGATTGTGATACAATTAGTGTAGTATACGTACTTGTTTTAACATAGTGACAGATTCAAAACCAGGCTTTCACTCTAGATATAAACTTGCCACTACAATTACACCTGTAGATAACATTGACTACTAATTAACAGATTCAGTGTCTGTTATAAGTCATTGACTAGTCTTGTGTGAATATATCTTAAGTTATTCAATGAAAAAAAATGTGTATGTTGCAGGTAGTGCCGGTTTAAGTGTGACATACTTGTTATAAGAAAATCTTTTGAAGATCTAGCCTCCCCATTTTGTACTTCTTTATGTAGATCCTTCTCATACAAGGAGATCTTACAAATGAAGATGACTGCAAGGCTGCTGTAGAACGAACTATTGAGAAGTTTGGTCAGCTGGATGTATTGGTAAGATAATCCATTCATGGCATTGATTATTAACTAACAATCAATCAATCAGTCAGTTAATCAATTGATCGATCAAAAATATCAACAATACTAAAAAAATTAACAAAGAAACAAGATAATCAACAGGGGTTGTCAGTGGCCAAGCAGTTAACTGATCTGACTAGGGTTATGCTCAGTTTGACCCTACCCACAATGCAAGTTTTTCCAGATTCCATGAATACTTCAGTTTCCTCCTGCTTCAACACTGTGGGTATTGCACAAGTGATGGCTGAACTTGAAATTTGATTTGGATTAATTGGTATACTTTAACAATGAATGTAAAAATATTTTCAGACTTCAGAATGAAAATGAAATATGAATCCTATTACTATTATCACAGTCTGGGTGTAAACTGTAAGATACATCATGACGTTTCGCCCTCCACCGGCCTCCTCTACCTCATGGTAGGGGTTGGCCGATGTGTGAGGGTGCCCCGTCACGGCGTACCTTACAGACTAAGTCTGGGTGGCGAGCACTTGAAAAATGTGTATATGTGTGAGGGAGGTAATGGAGAAAATAAGAGTACATGACAAATATACCTAACCCCTCCCTGTCAGTATTACAAAATTACCCTAGCAGTTATTCTCATATGTTTGTGTGGTTAAATAGGTAAATAATGCTGGCATTGTTGGTTTAGGTGGTATAGAAGCAACTTCCTTGGAAGAGTATGATACCATTATGAATATCAATGTGAGATCTGTGTTTCACATTACAATGTTAGCTGTACCACATCTTATCAAATCTAAAGGTAAGTATATATTTACGAAGATAAAAAAGGCTGCTCTCAAAGTATGATTTACATGTCAGAACTAAATGAAAATGTATGGGCACATTAAACCAACTGAAAGTAATAGTAAATATGAATTGATCATGAGTTTCTGCAGGTATTCATTGTGATATATGTATAAACTACGAGATCCTAGTGTCTATCTTTGTATTTCTCACTGTAACATGTTTAAAATGATGGGTCGTGTGGTCTGCTGTAAGCAAGGTTCATACACCTTTTAAAAAAAATTAAAGGACTTGAAAGGATTTTCTAGGGCATTGGTCAATGTTATAAATTTCTTTTCTGTAATTTACAATACTGCAGAATTATAGGTCTTTGCCAGACTCAAAATTTGCGAAATTCTCATATATTTCAAATTATGGGATATAATTTTGTGTTCATGGAAACAATCAAGTCAACTAGTGTAAAGTATAACCTATTTTAAGTGGCTTCAGTTGATGCAAATCAAAATGATTCAAATATTTTCAATATTCTTGTAAATATGAAAAGGCTAATGACAGACAGTGCCTATAATTTGATACAATATCACAACTGTTCACCAGGCTCTGAGCTGTAGCATGTGTCTCAATAAATTGACACTGATGCAGCGGCATCTCAAAATCACTGCATTGACATTTGCTGACAAAAAGAATTGCCCAGTTTTGAGTCCCAGGATTCATCAGATAAGTTTGTAGGCATCAGGTATCAGGTAAATTATGTTAAAAACTGAATATTAATGTTTTATTTTCTAGATTTGACCTTATTTCAATGGAAAACAAAAACACAAAAATAAGTAGTGACTAAAATGCCTTCTTGTACATTGCATTTGTGTTGTCTACATAAGGATTACATGGGATCATTCATTTGTCGTTGACCAACTCTCTTTATAGCACTGTCAAACAAACATTTTTTTCATAGTTACTTTGCTTGAATCAGTTACTGTAAACCTAGATATTTTTGCTACTAGAAAATTTGTGGATTTTACAGTTTTGAGATAGTTTTCAAAGACTGATTTTATTTTAAAACTGGTACATTGTGTTCATGTACAAGAAGGCATTTTAGTCACTACTTATTTCCGTGTTTTTGTTTTCCAGTGAAATAAGCAAAAATAGTCTAGCAAAAGTTTCCAGCCTTACAGTATTTCTTTATTGTTTTTCCCCCCATAGGTGCAATTGTGAATGTATCCAGTTTAAATGGCTTGAGAGCAGTAAGTGAATACAGAATGTTATCTTGTTATTCAGTCATATCAATAATATTCTATTAATGTGAGCAATATTTAACATCTGTATCTCTTTAGCCATTAATGTTTCACATAGCTAACTAAAGAATACCAATGTTACAAAGACCACAAGAAGGGCAACTATAACTAATGACACATTTACTTCTCAGTCATCTCGATAAGTGGTGAGAAAGGCCAGGGCTTGGGAAAACAATGTAGCTCATGTGATGTTTGTTTGGGAGGGTGCACTTTGCACGCATGGTTCAAGAATTGTGTGAAGTTGAAGCATTTCATTTTTAGGTTTAAAATCAAGACCCAAAGCTATATATGACTGTACTCTATACACACTTTTGTATGTTTGTATTTTTCATTTTCATTGTGTGATTGTTAATATGTAATTTGTACCTTTCCTAAGTTGTGACCCCCCCCCCCCCCCATGTTAAGTTGTGGTTCTGTTCATTGACTTCAAAACCAGTAACATATCAAGGGTTCCACAGTAGTTGAAGTATATGTTTGACTCATATAGTTTTCTATCTCATTAGTTTGCTCAAACATTGGTGTACTGTATGTCTAAAGCAGCAATTGACCAGTTTACAAACTGCATAGCACTAGGTAAGTTAAACCGTTTTAAAGGAAACTATTGAAAACAAGCAGTATTGTACTCATCAAAATTAAGTAAAGTTACAGAAACAACAATGTTTGCTGTCTAGATGCAGCTCTGCATAGACAAAGTCAGTCCATTCGTAATAGGTAACAAAGACGAGGTCGAGGCTCATTTCATCCTAACTGCTTGTTCATGTTGAGTAAGTCTAGTAAGTCAACTACAATCTGCATCATGTGTCACTTTCTAAAATGAGCGAAATTAAATAATCTAACTTACCCAGCCATGAACCAAATACCATACACCAGGGTAGGGAATTCTGTGTATGGACGTGATAATTACATAGCTCACGTCTCCAAGAACTTAGTGCCTGTATCTGTTGTATCTACGGTAGAGGGTCACATGGGGTCTTAATCCTCCCTTGAACATGACATTAGACACCTCCATTGTTGCATACCCAGAATTCCTTAACTCACTGTACTCTCGGTGTCTTCCTGACAGATTTGAATTATGTTATATTTCTTATTTTTAAAAGACGTTGCACAATGTAGAGTGGTTTAAAGTGACTTTTCATGACTTACTTGATATCAAGGACCTAGGACAAAATCAGCCTCATATTTTGTTCCCCTTTAGTATATACGACAGAATAAATCTGATTTGATTAGTATGCTACAAGATATGAGTTGTAAATAGACAATTAAGTATAGTCCTTTCATTTTTTTGCAGAATTGGCATCAAAACAAGTCAGGGTTAATTCTGTGAAGTAGGTATCAAACTTTAATCTTGAAATATACTATGCATTCAATTCATTAAACTCACTACCACCAGCACTATAAGGTACATCATCATCACATCATCATCAAAATTGTCATTATTGTCCTCCTCCTCATCATCATCATCATCATCATCATCAAAATTGTCATTATTGTCATTGTCAGTTTGTTCATCAGTATCATCATCATCATCATCATCATCATCATCATCATCATCATCATCTTCATTATCCTTATGACTGCCACATTTTGGTACTTCTATTACAAAACCATTGAACCAATGTTATGCATAAATTTGCCCTGAATTCCATCTATGACGTGATTAAGTTTTACTTTGACTTTGCAAATACTTCCAGCAAATTGTATCCTGTTCTTTCTTGTAAATTTTATCCTGTTCTTGAAATAATACAGTTGTCCACATGTTATGTAATTACGTACAGCGTGTATTTGTTTGATTCCTAAATGTCTAAGATTTGTCAATGTATTCAATACTTCCTATTCTTTTCCATTTCAAGCCCTGGAATGATAAAGTCAACCAACATCCATAGGAGAACTGAAATGAGTAATGAGGATATTGACAAGGTATGATACAAGAGTTTTAATTTACAGAAGAGCCCAAATCTAAAACAAGTGATCACGTTTTAATCACAAATAATCAAACTGTTTGCATCATGTATCAGTATATGGCAAAGTGGTAGATGCATGCACAGCCGGGACATGATGTAGTGGTTACTTGTCTTTTTTCACTTTGCTTACAAATTGCTTCCTTATAAGGACACACTATACATTTCTTTAATAGTTTATCTGTTTTATTTATTGAGTTCCACAAACACACAATTAATCTATGTTGTTTCACATTGTTTTTTTCAAGAAGTAAAAAATCGTAAAATTGGTTTTATTCATCAAAATACAAAGTAAATGCCGCTTTATTATCCAGATTGCTGTGGTAATAATTTGTATGCGTACAACAGTGTACCTATATCTGATCATATTTTAATCTTGCTGTCTCCCCAGTTTATGGAACGAATGAAAGAAGTCCACCCACTTGGTAGATCTGGAGAAGTAGATGAGGTTGCCAAGGCGATAGCATTCCTTGCATCTGATGATTCATCTTTCATCACTGCTACACAACTCTCTGTAGATGGAGGCAGACATGCTGTGTGTCCAAGATAATTCATTCTGCGACAAATTCATTATGTCTGCAACATGTCGGACATATAAAAGTTTTTAAGATTAAAAATTGTAATAAAAGTCTTAAATGGTTGTTTGCTTGGTATTAATGAATATTAAAAATACCATTACTGGTGTCTTCATGCTCCCAAAAAAGGTATCATGGGAGCAGGCACTGGTGAAGGTATTTCATAATTATTCATAAATACATAATAATGCCATTATTTTTATCATGACCATCCTTGAATGGAATATTACTGTGCCTTTGAGCTCCACTCATATCAATTGATTTGACTTACTCTGTAATGGATCATCACCGCCATACCTTAATGAGGTGCACAAACAATGAAAAAGTCATAGGAAGCCAAAACCTTACCATCCGATGTTTGATTATAAATGTATCTCCAACATCTCTGGTTTGATGAATTAACATATCTAAATGTTCATCTTGATTTTTAAGAAAACAGGACATCATCATCTGTATGCTATAATTACATACCTTTTGTTAACTATCATATTAAAGAATGGAATCACAAGCTCTCACCCGGGTCTTTTTTGAAAATAGCTTTTATTAATTTCTCATGAGCACTGCAGGAGCAGAGCTGTGTGCTTAAGAAATGGTCTGTATAGATGTGGTTAAGACAAACTTCTGCATTTCAATATCCTCACCCATCCCAGTATGCATACAAATGATTAGAATAGTAATGTGGATAACAAAGGGGTATTTACTTAGGACTAATGAATACAACAATTTTACGATTTTTTGGAGTAAACATTCAAAAAATGTACGCAAATATCCTTCGCAACCATGATCACACTCCTAGCAACAGCCAAACGATGGTGTATTTCACAAAGATAACAACAGGGATTCTTAGACAAGTAAACAAACATTCAAAAATGTATGTAAATATGCCTAGCAACAAGACCACGCCCATACCAACAGCCAAACGATCGCACCCATTACAAAAATAACAACAAGGGGATTAATAGATAAATGAATAAACATGGATAGGCAACTGGATAATCATTCAGCAAATGAACAACTATACCTAGCATGGGTCAGTATGTGGATAAAAAAATTAAAAACTGTACAGTTGTGCTACAACTCCATTGGCACTATTTTTAAGATTAAGATAGTATGTTTCTCAGTAATAAAAGTCTTAAACAAATGAAATCTTTTTCATACGTATATTTATTTGCAATGGTTTGACCAATCAAAATTGGTACACTTCTATATGGTACTGGGTTAGCAATGATTTTAATTATATTAAAGTGAAAATGTCATTGTTAAAAAGCTGAAAAGGGGTCATTTCCAATTTTATGACATATTGATTATTATCGTCTCGTGTTTTTTCGAGTTATTTATTTTTGATGAAATTCATTCATCACGAAATTATCCTTGGGTAAAGTCTGTATCAATATATGTTGTGTTCACAGTTGCCATTTCGTTGTCACAAATATCTTTGCTACTTTCCGGCTCGATATCTTCAATCTCTTTCGATCTCTCACCATGCCAAGATCCCATTATTTGCAGAATTATGAAACATATTGCTGTCGAGAGTGTCATTCCCAGTGTCACATACATAAGCATCATAATGCTCACAGTTGCTAAGAGAAAGCCGAGTAACAGAGGGAGCACCATCTCCGATACTGAAGCAGCCATAATGAAGGTAGCCATTCGTTTCCCAGTAAGTCTGATGTATCGATCAGCCCATAACATAATACTTGGAAATACAGTTGCCAAGGAAACCCCGAGTAATATCGTTGCCCCCCACAATACTTCTACGACTGTACCTCCGAATATCGCCAGTAGGGAGCTTGCTATACACATACCACACAAATCAATGATCAACATAGTCCGTGGAGCAAGTCCTGTTGCACAGAATATACCAAGTACTCGTGAAGCAGCAAAGCTACCCCAGAAAGCGGCATTCAAATAACTTGCTTGTTTCACCGAAAATGCAAAGTCAGATTCTACTGCAAAAGTAAATATAAATCCACCATAACCAATCTCGTGTCCGGTATAAAAAAAGCTGAAGAAAAATAAAAGTACTAACAATGTTATGTTAAAGATGTTGGTTTCCTTCTTGGGTCTTGTAGGAGTCTTCGGATTCGAATTACGACTTTTGGGAGTTGCAAACACACAACCATTTCTCACAAACATCGAGAAAAATGGTACAGCTACTATTAAAAGGAAAATTGATATTAATGTGAAGGGGACCCATAATGTTCCCTCATAATCCAAATCTTCCGCATTATTTAAGCCACTCTGATTGTCCTGCAGTTGATGAGGACTGGTTTCTAATGATGGGGATGGTGATGGACTCGTCATATTACTCTCCGACTCTATGGGTGTCAGAAACGGTCCCGCTATTAGCGGTGCCACGGTGGCTCCTACCGCAAAACACAAATAATGACCTTGGAGCATTGGTTCCGAATTCTTCCCCCATATTTTGATGCAGGAAGCGTTTGATGCTGTGAAAATAGAAGACTGAAGTGACTGCGAGTGTATCAGATGTAGAGAAATTGAATCAGGGCGTGTTTCGATCATGACGTTAGAAGACGTAGAAATTCATGCATTCACTTACTGTCATATTCTTTTATTTAAAGTGCCACATGCTCATGAGTTTATAAGCTTTTCACTCAAGAGAAAATCACCACATAAAACCACGATTAAACTATTCCAGTATAATGTTAATGTTGATGCATGCTTCTATTACCTTACAATTGTTTTCTAGCATTCTCAAAACTGTAGTAGGGATCTTTCGACATTTATATACGTCAGTTGAGTTCAGTCAGTTGCATGTTTCAGTGAGTAGAATACTGCGAGTTCCTTAAGAAAATGTAAAAATGTGAAAAAATTACGCCCTCAATAATAACCTAACCTTGGGATCATTATTTCCCTACTTGTTGATAAAAATAATAAAATAATCACTAACCTGTCTCCAGACCACCTGTAAAAAATCCCCACGCCGCCATCACAAGAATAATCAATACAAATTCAGTGCACCATGGAACAGATGCACCAGTGATGGCAGCGCCAAGAAGGCAAGTTCCTAAAATGAACTGGTTGTCAAATTTATCCATGCCAGCACCCCAGCTAAAAGAACCAATGAAATATCCAAAACTCCTGGCCGTGAATAAGAACGTTGTCTGTTGTAACGTGGTTCCCAATAACAACTGGAATTCCAATAGACACGGTCCAACAATAGCAATACAATAACCCTTGTAACAAATTAAAACAATATCATTTTATAGCAGAGACCAGAGACTCAAAATGATACATCGCACACACCTTGCTAGCTAGACAGGTTCACCGTTGTTGGCGCTCCAGCATAATCTTTCTGACAATCAAGTTCACGTATTCATAAGTGTGGAAGGATCACCTTAGAACTTACCTAAACTATATAATTAAGATTAAATAGACTCAAATTTTACTGTTTATACCTTGATCAGGAGAACTTTAACTCAGTCTTTGTTTAAATCATGAAAGAATTAGAGGTCACTTCGTGTATTTTTAGTAGAGGTCCAAATGATCTTAATGGCCAATCACTGGTTCGTGTATTAGTGTTATCAATAGAGCCATATAGATTAAATAAGACCATTTTTTTGTTCTGGGCCAACTTTTTCTATAACTCTGCCAAAAATCTGTTGTTTACACGTACATTTTAGCTGTAGTTTATAGACCTATAAGGTGAACACATTTAGAATTCTAAATTGCCGCCAAATAAAAAAAAAAGAAAATAAAGGTTCGTCGATTTCCTCATAAAAAAGGTGACGAACCGCATTATTCCTTTCAATATTTCAAAAGGACCAAGAGCAAACTTTCATACTGAAGAGTTTAGGGAAAATCTAAGAACTAAAATTGTTATGGATATTAACTTTAATACGCTGTATAACGTTTCGTATCACAAAAATGTACAATATAATGTCATCTCAAAACTTGCACATTATGCTTTGTATAAACTCATCTGTAAGAGGATAGAATTTCATGAATAACTTCTATACCGCTCATCACTTTCTTTGGGTATTATGTGTGCGGGTAGTTAGGGCTAAGTATATTGTAATTTGTTAACTTGAAGAAGATGATAGTAATCAGTTATTCGTTGTCTATTTTTGTGTACATTTTTTTTATATAGTTAGTTCAAATGAAAAAACAATCCAAACGGAAATGCTGTTTCACCTGAAAACAAGACCCTTGCCCATTTTCTTCTATTTTTATTTGTTCTTCAAAAAGATTTCAACAGATTTTACTTTTGTTGAGTAATTGGTTAACTTTACAGAGCCAAGAGTTGTTACAAGACTTACCACGCCAAATGACACCATGTACACAAAAACTGTCTTTATTATTTTGATAGATCTCTTCTCTTCTTCATTTGTGTCCATCGTTACCTCGATATTTTCATTTGTCAGAATATCTTCTGGTACCTGCGACTGATCCGTCGATATAACCCAATCTTTCTCATCTGTGTCCGCCATTTCCTTGGTAAAGAATATAATAATCAATCGAGTATATCATTCCATCAACATCATCAACATAGTGTCTTCCTGCAAATGTATGCACAATTAAACCTACCAAATCACTATGAATTGAGTGATTTATGTATGACAGTATGTCTCTCGTTTATATCTTCGTCTATCTCTTTGTACATACGTTAAGTATACAAACCAGTCCCTCGTTTCATGGATTATTCACCAATGTACGTTAATAATTTTACAAATGCCCCACTGGCTTCCATAGCCAGCTCTAAATAGAATACTGAGAACAGTGCGAAATTATATTGCATATGTGGTATCGTATAAAATCTAACTTGGGAATAAAGTATTAGACATGAAGAGCAGATCGACAGTGTCCGACACCTACATTTTATCAGATAATATCGTCGACTTTTGTCGGAGAATATCAGACGCTGATTCGAATCTCACCAGGTAATACATATATATATATATATATATATATATATATATATATATATATATATATATATATATATATATATATATATATATATATATATATATATATATATATATATATATATATATAGTTTTGGTAGTATTGGAACTCTTTCTTGGTTGTAACTCGGAGTTTCACGCATAGTGCGATCGTCAGACAACTCAAGAGAGTTGTCTGACGATCGCACTATGCGTGAAACTCCGAGTTACAACCAACTAGTAAGAGTTCCAATACTACCAAAACTATTACGCTCTGCCACTGCGGTATAGAGCACTGTCTTAGCAGATTGATACTCACCGAATTATATATATATATATATATATATATATATATATATATATATATATATATATATATATATATATATATATATATATATATATATATATATATATATATATATATATGTGTGTGTGTGTGTGTGTGTGTGTGTGTGTGTGTACATTATAGCCAATGTCGTGCCTTCGTGACAATAATCGAGACCTTGACTCTCGAAAACAAAGTCTCTGGCATTTGTAAGGTGTATCAGAGAACCTTGGAAAGTTACTTCACACACTTTAATATAAAATATTACTCCAATTGACCTAACCTCTGACTCAAATGATACACTTTTCCTTCATGGTAAATATTATGATTTCTGCTGATACATCAATGTGTATGTCTTATGTATACATTGCCATTGACCCAAAACACTCTAAGAGACTGTTTGGAGAAATCTAACACTGACAGATATATATACTCACCCTAACTCAATAGTGGAATGATACTTGTACAATTTGTTGAGGCAATGACACGTAAGTCAGCTGTCGTGGGACCTATCACCATACAACATGGCGTCCAGTCAAAATATGATCGTTAACTTTGGACTTTATTATCAGGTGACCCGCATGACGTCATTGATTGTACAGGCCCAGATATAGATATATTAGGCTAGATAGTTTGTAATATTTGCGTTGATTTTTTTTGTTCATGTACATGTTGAGTAAATGTATGTATGTAATATGTATGTATGTATGTATGTATGTATGTATGTATGTATGTAAAGTATTAGTAAATACCTCCAGCTCATAAGAAGATTTGAGCTACAATACTTAGTGTGTAATATGAAAATCTATGAAAATTAACAAAAATGCTATACAGCTACTGGAACGCATAGACATATTAGACATCTTTGAGTTACAATGAAATATACAAATTTCATAAAAATATACAGTAGGTCAATATCCATATCCCTTATATATGACTTGGTATTAAATTGTATTGCTTCTGCTTCTAGATAAATATCCTTGTTCTCTTCTTCATCACCATCTCCTTTACCCCTTGGTCTCTCCATGACAAGATGCCAGAATCTGCGTTAACACAAAGATGATGGTGGTTGATATAGACAAGCCCAAAGTGAAGTACATGACTATCATATTACTGTAACTTTCAAACAGCATTCCCACTATCCATGCATGGTAATATCATCTCCGAAGTGGCTGTTGCCATGCAGAAAATTGTTGTTGATTTGCCTTTGAGTAAGATGAAATGGTGCTAGGTTATTGTTGGAAATACAGTTGTCATGGACATGCCAAGTAAATCTGAATCCCCATAGAACTGAGTATAATTTAGAAATGAATTACGTGTACATCGTGAAATCCATGTGTGTTAATGAGAGAGAGAGAGAGAGAGAGAGAGAGAGAGAGAGAGAGAGAGAGAGAGAGAGAGAGAGAGAGAGAGAAAGAGAGGGGGAGAGAGACACAGAGAGAGAGAGGGAGAGAGAGAGAGAAAGAAAGAGAGAGGGAGAAAGAGAACGAGAGAGGGGGAGCAGACAGACAGACAGACAGACAGACACAGACACAGACAGACAGACAGACAGACAGACAGGAGGGTCAGAGACATAGAGAATGATACAGAGAAACAGAGAGGGAGTAAGTGTCCCGGGTAAGTATCAGAGACAGATAGAGACGGACAAAAAGGAAGACAGGCAGTCAGTCAGACAGACAGATAGATAGATACAAACAAACAAACAAACAAACAAACAAGACAGACTCTATAGCTGAATCTTAGTTGACAATGTGAATGCATATATGTTGTATAATCAAATGTGTTTTAATTTCAACGACTTTATTTCGTTAAAATACCTAGAGGATTTATTTCATAACAAGTGTGTGTTCTACAGTAAGTAGATATGCGGAGGTAGCTTAAGTCATATTTATGCTAGGGCAAATTCTATTGTTCGTAAATTTAGTCATTGCTCCGAGGAGGTGAAATGTATACTTTTTAGACGTTTTTTTATACAATGTGTATTGTTTAAATGTTTGGTGTAACTATAGTACTAGGATGATGCATACTTTAAAAGTGGCATATAATAAATAAAAATGCGGTTAGTTCTTTGGCCTAAGAGGTGCAGTCAGCATTAGTGATATCTGTGTAACCAGAAATATTTTGAATTTTACATCGCTCCATTGAAAGCTGCTGTATACATTTAACAGACGTATTCTAGATAGTAACAATAATTTAATTCGAATCTGCATTGACTCGGCCGGATGCATACTTTCTTTCAAACTTTTGGAGAAACTATAGGAGTGCCATGTACAGTACAAGATAGTTGCTTGTTTAATATTATTATTCTTTCTTTTTCTTTGTATGGTTTTTATGTTTTTTATGGGACATCTTGAAATATAGAAATAATATAATGTTATTGCTTATAAGCTGATCTGGTAAAAATCATGTCCACATGCGACAATATATATAATTATTAATTTTATCATCTCTCCAACCATCCCTTATCTGTTTTGGCATGAGTTATTTTGTATCACCATATGCTTGGTTCACAGTTGCCATTTCGTTGTCACAAATATCTTTACTACTTTCCGGTTCGATATCTTCAATCTCTTTTGATCTCTCACCATGCCAAGATCCCATTATTTGCAGAATTATGAAACATATTGCTGTCGAGAGTGTAATACCCAGTGTTACATACATAAGCATCATAACGCTAAAAGTTGATATAAGAAAACCCAGTAACAATGGAAGCACCATCTCCGATACTGCAGCAGCCATAATGAAGGTGGCCATTCGTTTCCCGGTAAGTTTGATGTATCGATCAGCCCATGACATAATACTGGGGAATACAGTTGCCATGGAAATTCCGAGTAATATCGTTGCCCCCCACAACACTTCTACGACTGTACCTCCGAATATCGCCAGTAGGGAGCTTGCTATACACATACCACACAAATCTATGATCAACATAGTCCGTGGAGCAAGTCCTGTTGCACAGAATATACCAACTACTCGTGAAGCAGCAAAGCTACCCCAGAAAGCGGCATTCAAATAACTTGCTTGTTTCACCGAAAATGCAAAGTCAGATTCTACTGCAAAAGTAAATATAAATCCACCATAACCAATCTCGTGTCCGGTATAAAAAAAGCTGAAGAAAAATAGAAGAATCAACAATGTTATATTAAAGATGTTGGTTTTCTTCTTAGATCTTGTTGGATTCTCCGGAATCGAATTACGGCCTTTGGGAGTAGCAAACACACAACCGTTTCGCACAAACATCGAGAAAAATGATAGGGCTAATACAAAATATACAGTTGATATTACAGTGAAGGGGACCCATAATGTTCCCTCATAATCCAAATCTTCCGCATTATTTAAGCCACTCTGGTTGTCCTGTAGTTGATGAGGACTGGTTTCTAATGATGGGGATGGTGATGGACTCGTCATATTACTCTCCGACTCTATGGGTGTCAGAAACGGTCCCGCTATTAGCGGTGCCACGGTGGCTCCTACCGCAAAACACAAATAATGACCTTGGAGCATTGGTTCCGAATTCTTCCCCCATATTTTGATGCAGAAAGTGTTTGATGCTGTGAAAATAGAAGTGATAAATTACCGATTGCACTTCATCCATGGCAGGAAAGAATATAAGTCGATGTAGGTTGCTATGCACTTGGTGAAAGAGTTTATCTCGCTGTAACTATGCATGTAAAGAGAATGATAAACCTTTCACCGTTAGCTATCAAGCCAAAATAATAATAATCTATAATAATAATAATAATAATAATAATAATAATCTTTTTATTTATACTGGATAGTTCTTTAAGTTATAAACACTTGTCTCCCAAGAGGTCCAGTGAGGGCCATCCCTCATGAGTTCAGTGTTAATGCAGGAGGAAATTTAAACCGGAGTACCCGGGGAAAACCTGCCTTGTTCGGCAGAGTCAAACTGAACGACACACTTCTCACTTACAGCGAGGTACGTGAACGGGGCCGAACCCCGACCGCAGTGGTAAGAGGCAAGTGGTTTAATCACTCGGCCACCGCCTACACAAATACAAATGTCTCATATCTGTTCTGTTACACGTCTATTCACACGGTCTTCTTGTATGATTTAACAAAGAAAGCCAGTTGACTTAAAGAACTATTATGGCATAATGTTACTGCCGATGTAACATTATAGGTATTATGCTATTTACATTTTGTTTTTGTTTTTGTTTTCTGTTTCTGTATAAGCATTTATATCAGGGTTGCGTTCCGTCTATTGCAAGTCACTCTAAGTATACTGTGAGTACCTGTTGAATATGCAGCCAAAAATACGCCCCAGATGGTATTGACCCAGCTTGTAGCCCTACTTTTCATCAAATATCAAAGAATTGTTCACTACTAACCTGTCTCCAGACCACCTGTAAAAAATCCCCATGCTGCTATTACAATTATGACCAATACAAAGTCATTGCACCATGGAACAGATGCACCAGTGATGGCAGCACCAAGCAAGCAAGTTCCTAAAATGAATTGATTGTCAAATTTATCAAAGCCAGCACCCCAGCTAAAAGAACCAATCAAATATCCAGAACTCCTGGCGGTGAATATGAATGTTGTCTTTTGTAACGTGGTTCCCAGTAGCAATTGGAAGTCCAACAGACATGGACCAAGAAGAGCAATACAATAACCCTGGCAAAAAAAAAAAAAAAGATAAAAAAAATCAATTTTATACCAGTGACAGTCAGTTTTGTATATTATTGAACTGTAGGTGCTAACACCAACTATGTATGATAGAAATGTCAATCTAGTATGTGTGATAAAATATGATGATGTCTAGTTTCCATAACATACAGTGTCTGTAACATGCTGTGTCAGAAACACAATGTACAATTTTATAAATCTGTGAAATCCAGAAACAAATATAGAAGACTTACCACTCCAAATGAAACCATGTAGACCAAAACTGTCTTTATTATTTTGATAGATTTCTTCTCTTCCTCGTTTGCTTTCCCCTTTACCTGTATATTTTCATTGGTCAGAATATCTTCGGATACCTGCGGCTGATCCGTTAATTTAGCCCCGTCGTTCTTATTTGTGTCCGCCATTTTCTTCCTAATAAATATAAATAATCGTCGAGTGTGTCATTCGATCAGCATCAACAAAGTGCCCTGCAATTGCAAACATATGTATTGATATATTGTTTAAATAGGTAGATGGATGGATGGACGGACCGATGGATGGATGGATGGATGGATGGATGGATGGATGGATGGATGGATGGATGGATGGATGGATGGATGGATGGATGGATGGATGGATGGATGGATGAATGAATGAATGGATGGATGGATGGATGGATGGATGGATGTATCATGGATGGAAGGATGAATGGATGGATGGATGGATGGATGGATGGATGGATGGACGGACGAACAGACGGATGGATGGATGGATGGATGGATGGATGAATGGATAGATGATGGATGAATAGATGGATGGATGAATGGATGAGAGGACCTTGATATTTCTACAATCACCCTCCTAGTGAAGCAGTGAAATATCTGCCATCAATCTAGGAATGAAATTGCCTCTATTCTGTCTGTTTGTCAGTGATATCGCTTGAAATGATAGTGCATTTCTAGGTACTTCAAATTTTCTGTCCTTGATTAATGCTTGTGTGCCAAACACATGCTGGTCTACTATTTCTAAATATATTTACAATATAACGTATGGATACATTTAGTTATCCTTGACTGTGCATAGATTTAGGTGTTAGTCGTGTTATATCATGGGCATCATGGAACAATGATATAAATTTATAATCGAATAACAATAGTATGTAATACAAATACGAGTATAAACAAACGGTACAGGTATGAAGCGAGAGGACGATTGTAACTGTATATTTTTGCAATAAAGCTTACTGATGTGTATTTTCAGTGTTCACCTCCTTCCTTTGATGTAATAATCTTCAGATTCAACAAGAATATCAATACAAACACTTGAAACCCCAGAAAACCCAGGCTCACTGTAGAACAACACCATATCCCCGGGGTACCACCGCCGTTACACGGTAGCTTCCTGTTTACCTTACATCGACGTTGGTGGCGCACTTTCAAAACGAAGCGCGAGCGCGAGCAGACGATCGATCTATATTTTGTTGCGTTGCTAGGACGAGGAAGCACTCTCATATTCATATGAAGACAGGGTATGAAATTTGGATTGCATACCCTGTCTATATTCATGGTCTCTGTGCTAGGACTAGTACTAGCGCAAATAGAACAAGACCAGCAGTTATCCCATTATATGCAAATTAGGTCACTAGGGGAACTAGTCCAAACCACGTGACACGATCTACTAAGTCATCCACTAAAGGCTGTATAACCATTAGGTATTTTTCCTTTTTATTTATTAATGATGTATTTGTATAAATAACGATGATGTTTGATAAGTAAGCAATATCTAAATAGTACATGCTTCAAATTTCATATACTTGCGTGCGTGCGTGCGTGCGTGCGTGCGTGCATGCATGCGCGCATGGATGGATGGTAACAGAGCACAAGTGTTGCACAGAGCGTTTTGGCGCAGATTTTAACCATGCCAAACATGATGAGCAAATGTTTTCCACAAAGCTTCTTTACCTAATGAGTTATTTGCATAATTCACGAATTTTGGTGATTAGGCAATATCTGAAGGATGCAAGTTTACAAGTTCATATGATTTGGCACAGACACTGACGATAACAAAGTACACGTGTCCTCTATATCAGGTTGATGTAGTTATTAATTTTAATGAGTCATTTGCATAATTCACGAAATTTGATATGCCATGTATGATAGCTAAGAATTCCACAATGACATTGGGTGAAGGAACTTATGGAAGGCATTCAATTACATCTGTTTCAACAGCTGTTTTCTTCGTTGAATGAGTTGAAAAATTGGACTTAGTCTATGTTGTTGAAACACTGGAAAATATAGTAAAGTTGTTGATATCCATTTCTCATCTTTAATTTGAAGTTGAGTGGCTGAATGCTTAGACAGTTTTCACGTAAGTGTAAGGAGATGCATATAAAGTAGTCGGCTAAGATATTTTCGAAATGGAGCAATTTTATCACGAGTACGTAGAATAGAAATGTTTGCCTAGTCTATCGTCAAACGATCACAACTATTCGTTGACCACAATTAAAGAATCAGTATGTTCAAATTAATGTGATACTTGAGGGAGTACGTGTACGTATGTACTCCTTATAAATGAGGTCTCCACAGAAGGACTGCCGCCACGGTATGTTGGTTAAGTAGGCATAAGGCTTAAGCGTTGTAAGTTATTCATGTCAAAAAGGTGATGGTTAAACAAGAAGTCAAATTTATGGTATTAAATACCTTACGTACTATTTGTGTAAGCTGACCTTTTCAATGGCCAATAGCGAGTTGGACAAATTTGCTTAATGGTAACTTGTTAAATCTTTGGTATCCATAAATTTCAAAAAACGGTTGGTCAAAGCAAGTTATAAAGAGCGCCTAAACTTATAGCAATTACACAGACTGCTAAAATATCTTTGGAATGTGTTTACATGTAACACACATCAACATGATCAAGATCATTACCTTAAACTAAACATTCAATTTGGTAACACACCAACTACATAGGACTCTGGCAATCGAGTCTTCAATATACTGAGATAGGCGCAAACTCAATCATGAATCAATTGTACTTCAGTGTGGTAGATTACATAAGTGGGTGATAGTGATTCCTCTGTGGAGTGAGTCTAATCACCATGTGATCAAGATAGTGCAAACATTGGAAGTTCTAAAACAGTACCTTCAAGTTCATCACCATGGAACTCTATCGATAAAAGTCTTCCACCAAAGTCCATTCATTAGCTTATCACTGTTGTATCAATATTAGTATATGGGAAGAACAAATAAGTTGTGAAATGACAGACACAATGTTGTTGTGTATGTCCACTATTTTGTGTCCTCTTGTAAGACACATTCTCATTGGTCAAATAATGCAACAGCCAATCGACTCACTTGTTACAAATAGGGTTAGGTAGCCGTCTCTGAGATTAATATATAGTGTGACTCGTAAAGCTTTACACTGAAAATTAAACTAAATTTGGCGTCAAAATTGTAGATCTTAGCATTTTCCATTTATTTTAGGTCGCAACTACAGATTAATACTGAAAACCACAGGTGCGAAAATCATACTTAGAATATTCACACGAAAATTTGGGTCAGCCCATAGACTATATGTTGCGATAATAGTTTTAGTTTACGTCAATCTTATATACCAAAGGCTCAATAACTGTGGACTTTCGTGTAGAAGAAAATAACAGTAGCTAAAACAGCAACACCAAGCTTCATATCAACCTGTACCAACACTCAAGATGCAGGAGGTTTTTTTTATCTTCAACTATTGGAAATCTCGGAATGTTTTTTGTGTGAAATTGCTACGCTCGTGAAAGTACTGCCGCAGAGAACACTGCAAGCACTCATGCAAATACCACAGAGGCGTGTAATATTGCATAGATTGTTGTTTTCCAGGTCTACAGACTAAATATAACAACCTTTTGAATATATATTCCTACCTGTACAAGGGAAGATATATTATATTATTATATATTTATAGTATACGTAGTACTATAGAGATTGATACATTTGTAGCAGCAAGATTCGTATGATATTTTCCTAAGAAAACGGAAATCTAAGCAATAATACACGCCACTGTGGCAAATACCCCTTTGTACGCCATACTTGCACTCGCGCGTCATGGGGTTCTGTTGTGGTATTGCATTGCATCACCTAAGGGTAAACATATTTTTTTGCAGCTATATACACGATTAATCAAATTATTTTTATTTATTCGTAAATGATCAATTGTTAATTGATGAAAAAATGTCCCACTTGCAGCTAGTGCAGGTTTAAGAGAAAGTTTGGAGAAAGCTAACTCTGAAAATATATAGACTTACACAATAATAACAGTGAAGTTATTCCTCCAACGTCATTGAAGCTAAGACCATATGGCGTCCAGTCCAAAAGGTAGTGTGGTCGTGCGTACAGACTTCAGATTCTGTCATCAGGTGAACCACACGACGTTAGTGGTCAATATACTTGCTCAGACCATCTGAGATACTTGTAAGTAATAACTGTCAACTAAACTGTCAAAACTATAGAAACTGGTGTTCACCTTGAAACGAATTACTGTGCCTACACTGCAGACGACTTAGAGTATTATAGGCAACGGAACTGCCTGCAATTGGTGAATTAGTACCACGCCTTCTTGTCTTCAATCTTTACTGCCCTGTGTACAAACATTTCGATATGCCATTCAGGATTGATTATATTTGGTAAACTAGTCAAGGCCATGGAATTGTAAACTCCTAAAGACGCAAAAACGATTATAAATCACATTAAGTCACTACTTCAAAATTGCAACATTTTCAGATACATTAAACCTTATCTTCCCTGTGTAGAATACTTAACCTTTAGCCATGTAAATCATTGAAAGTTTAATTCTTGACTACATACAATAAACCATAAATAGAAACAACTAGCTCTGTTAGCATATAGGAAACAGTATTAGGTTGGCGTCTATGGAATGTCAGATCAGAACTGTCATTCAATCATACAGTGTTTATGTGAGTATCTGGCTTAACAGTCAGCTATTGTTATTTTGGCATAAAACAGATCAGATGAAAGAACAGCCATCGGTATAGAATCATATGCAATATGATGGGCCTTGGAATAAAATAGTCAACTCATCAAATGTTGTCTTAGAGGGCGCTATATTTAGTAACGTCATGAGGAGACCCTTTCCATACAATGGTATGTATCTACAATTTCAAGTGACATTTACCAAGCTCACTCAGAATAGCGAATTAATAAATTGACATGACATAACATGACATGATATTTGATTACGATTTTCCGATGGTAGGAGACACTAAATTTTAAACTCTCAAAATGCTAAAAGGAGGACCCAACTTTCTGACCCGACACAGACATACACGTACGTACGTACGTACGCGCGCGCGAGCGCGCGCACACACATACACACACACACACACACACACACACACACAGTCATACATTCTACCATGCCTATAACATTGCGGAAGGTCAGTTCAGTTGAACTTTTATCCGACGTTTCGGTCTTTCGAAGAAGACCTTCATAAGGAATCAAATACTTTCTCAGCATATAGTGCTATAGTTCGAACATGTACTTATTTTACTTTTGCCTTGTTTGCAAATTTTACACTCCACTAATTTTATTTCAGATTCCTGAATGTCTTCTGTGAAAAAACGAAACGTCCAATAAAGTATTTTTATTCACCTAATTACGCCGTGTGACTTGTCTTTTTCCGAACTACTCGTCTACCTTCAAGCCAGGGCTCAACTAACAACAACAAAGTGCAATTCATCTAGTAGGTGTACTTGCACTACACTGCTTCAAAGACGTTGTGAATTATATATTAAACAGTTGCGACTTCTTTTCGTTCAGACATCAAGAGAAGGTTGTACTATTGTATTGTGTGTAATACATTGTATGTTACCATGGTTACGTGTGTATAGCGAGAGTCTAGAAAATTTCACTCAATGATTTATCATCAATTTCACCATCTCATAACCCATCCCTTTCCCATACATTGACAACTGTTGTTCATGTTGAAAAGTATTCAACTTGCATAGTGTCCACTAAAATACATAGAAAGAATATTGTATTGTCATGAATGAGAGATCAAGAGCGTATTTGTATCAACATTCCCTGGGGATTACAGTAACGCCATGTCATTCTCACAATTGATATTGTCACTTCTTGTCTCGTGTTCACTCTCTCTTGATCTCTCACCATGACAAGAACCAATTATTTGCAGAATTATGTAAGAGATTAATGTCAACACTGTTAATCCCAAAGTCATATACATAATCATCATAATGCTAAAAGTTTCTGTGAGAAAGCCGAATAGCAGTGGAAGCACTATCTCCGATGATGAAGCAGCCATAGTGAAAGTGGCAATGCGTTTCCCAGTAAGTTTGATGTATCGGTCAGCCCATAGTATAATACTTGGAAATACAGTTGCCATGGAAACCCCAAGTAATATCGTTGCACCCCACAACACCTCTACGACTGTACCTCCGAATATCGCCAGTAGGGAGCTCGCTGTACACATACCACACAAATCAATGATCAACATAGTCCGTGGAGCAAGTCTTGTTGCACAGAATATACCAACTCCTCGTGAAGCAGCATAGCTACCCCAGAAAACAGAGTTCAAATAACTTGCTTGATTGATCGAAAATGCAAAGTCAGATTCTACTGCAAAAGTAAAAATGAATGCTCCATAAACAATCTCATGTCCGATATGAAAAAAAACGAAGGAAAACAAAAGAACCAACAATGTTATTGTAAAGATGTTGGTTTCCCTCTCAGCTGTTGTGGGATTGTCCAGATTCGAATTTCGCGTTTGGGGATTTGCTGATGCACAACCGTTTCGCATAGAAAGCAAGGAAAATAGTACAGCTATTATGAAAAAGAAAATTGATATTACAGTGAAGGGAACCCATAATGTTCCATTTCCCTCGTACTTTAACTGATCTGCCGTATAATTATTGCTAATCTCCGACTGGTTCCCAGGTTGTTGACGAGTATTCATAGTCATGTTCTCAGAGGATAGCGATGGTTGAAGGCTTGTGCTATTCCTCGCCAACTCTGCTGGTGTCAGAAACGGTCCTGCTATTAACGGTGCTACGGTGGCCCCTACCGCAAAACACAGAAAAAGACCTTGAAGCAGTGGTGCGGAATTTTTCCTCCATAGTTTGATGCAGAAAATGTTTGAACCTATAAAGAGAGACATGCAAGGTTTACGATTACTTTTCACTCCTACATGCAACGAAATAGTAAGCAATAGATAATTAGAATTGCATTCAACGAAATAGATCGCCTAGCTATATTAAGTCATGCATGTGAATAAAAATAAAGTTTTGCCCAGTCAATCAAAAATGCAATTTTAATTAATAAGTCACAGGAACTTGTCATTATTCTGTTTCGAGAAACAAGCTTTTCCACACGGCCTTATTCCTTAATTTTACAATTGACGTAAAACAAAACTTCATCCGACTCTACAAACATCATACTTAGGCTAATAATGTCACATATTATCCGCAAACTCGACAAATTAGTACAAACATTTTTGTTTCATTTCATGACATTGGCTTCAATCAAAATTAAGCTTAAATCTTATCAACATTGCTATATTCTCACTGTATGCGCTACCATTATCGTCACCAAACGATATCAATGTTAACAATGTCTACGTTTTTCAGACAATTCAATGGCCAGGATTAAAATGTAACTATTGAACTTCAAGTGTTGACGACTCTGGCAATGAAATGCAGCAATTAATGTTAGTAATATGCTTAAGATTTTTTAAAAACCAAACGATATCTGATTTCGACCTAACTGACTGCTACTATAGCGCATGATGAGCAATGAAATTGAGAGGTTTATCAATCTCATCGTCGTAAAGCTCGGCCTGTTTTACGGCACCGCCCCACTGGAAGTGTAGCGGAAGAAATGACAGCTCTGGTTTACGAGAATGATCAGTCTTGACACATCAGAAGAAATGAGTGAAATATTTATGCTACTAACCTGTCGACATACCACCTATAAAAAATCCCCACCCTGTTATCGCAAATATAACCGATACAAAGTCATTGCACCATGGGACAGACACGCCAGTGATGGCAGCACCAAGAAGACAAGTTCCTAAAATGAACTGGTTGTCAAATTTATCAAAGCCAGCACCCCAGACAAAACAACCAATCAAAAATCCAGAACTCTTAGCGATGAATATGAATGTTGTCTTTTGTAACGTGGTTCCCAGTAGCAATTGGAAGTCCAACAGACATGGCCCAAGAACAGCAACAGAATAACCCTGTTAATTATACAATTAGGCAATAATATGATTGCATATAGAGATTAATTTTAATGAGTCATTTGCATAATTAATGGTTTTGGTAATTAGGCTATATCCAATGAATGCACACTACAAAGTCCATACAATTTGGTATATACATTAATAACAACAAAACGCATATCATACGAATGTTGTTGACTTAGCGTTTAGGTTTTATCTTGCATATACATAATTAATTATTTTCGGTAATCAGGATATATCTTAATAAGTATAAATGGTAAAAGTGTTCAAGTGTTTCATGTAGTTTGCTGGGTGAAGTTTTTAATTGTAGTCAGTCATTTCTATATAATTCATTATTTTCATTAATTAGACAGTATCAGCAGAATGCAACCTTATGAGTTCATGTAATTTGGTACATACATTGATAATAGCAAAGTGCGCATGTCTCCTAAAACTAGTGGATTAATATGCTAATAGTAGTGAAATTGGTGGAGGTCGAATCTGCAAAACAATAGTTTATAGAAAACTTACCACGCCAAATGAAATCAAGTAAATCAAAACCGTAATCGTTATTTTGATAGATCTCTTCTCTTTCTCGTTTGCTCTCTCCTTCACCTTGATATTTTCATTGGTTGAAGTATCTTCAGCTACCCGTGGCTGACCAGTCAATTTAACTTCTTCGTCATTATTTGTGAGTGCCATTTTCTTTGTATAAGAATATAAAACAAAATTTAAGTATATCATTCCATCACCATCAGTGCGTCCTGCAAACGTATGTATGTATGTATGTATGTATGTATGTATGTATGTATGTATGTATGTATGTATGTATGTATGTATGTGTGTGTGTATGTATGTATGTATGTATGTATGTATGTATGTATGTATGTATGTATGTATGTATGTATGTGCGTGTATGTATGTATGTATGTATGTATGTATGTATGTATGTATGTATGTATGTATGTATGTATGTATATGTATGTAACTGGACCAAGCTACATGTGGTAAGATCGACTCTCCAAACTTTTTCTGATAATTGCGTCCCCGATATACTTATAGTTCACTCAAAGCTATAATTGTAACGTCTACAAGTGTACTTAGTAACTATCTATCACCATGGGAATATCTACAATTCAATATCGAGCTAAAATTGGCGCCTTTAGAGGTGGAGACCCAGCAAGGCTCAGAAAACCATTCAACTGATCCAGTGACAAAGGAGGATATCACTGGTATAAATGCTACACTGGACAAAATTATCTCAGAATCAGAATACGTCCATGAAAAGTTAGACCAACTACAAACCAGGATGGATTGCATTGAGGACGATATGGTAGAATTAAGAGACAACCTTCAAAGTAATACAGCGAAACTAGCCGATGTGGAATCAAATAACGAAGCCATTCAAGGGATTAAATCGGTTCTGGATAAACTAAGGAAAGACAACAATGATTTGAGGCGGGCCAATGACGATTTAGAAAACAGAGGTCGACGTAACAATCTTATCTTCTATGGCATTCAACAAGAAAATGCTGCCGAAAGCTGGAGTGCTTCTGAAGCAAAAGTTAAATCTGTACTTTCGAACGAGTATGGTATTTCGGAGGAGATTGAACTCGAAAGAGCTCACCGAATAACAAATGCACGAGAAGTACGCGGAATGAAGGCAATTATCGCCATGTTCACACGCTTTAAGGACAAGTCAAGAGTACTCGCGGCCGCCAACAAACAAGGGTACTGACATCAGCATCAGCATTGGGGAAGATTAATTCTCCAAACTAATACACACAATTCGTACGAAGCTTTTGGCGTTTCGTAAGTCACTATTAGATGACAACCCTTCTCTAAAGGCACAAGTAAGGTACAACAGGTTGGTATGCTCTGACGAACACGGCTACACATACATACGTACGCATGTATGTACATTTTTGACTGTGTTTTGTCGTGTTCTTTGCCTGGATCTCTTTATCTGTTGACTTGTCAAAATACATAAATGATATTCATACACATTACATGGTGAGTCAGTGGCTTGGAAAATATCTGCCGCCAATCAGCTAGGAATGAAAAAGCCTTGATTCCAGGCGACCTATTTTCTTTTACGATTACATGACATGATACAATACGCTACAGATTACAAATCATTACCTTAAATTGTGATCCTCAGTTATCAATGTTTGGTGTACCACCTCCAGACAGACTTCCTACTTCTAGATTTATTTCATGTAAGTAATTGGCACAAAACTGACCAAGTACGGGCAGAGTTACGAGCTCGCAAGTCTCAAGTACGAGTGACGGTCAGCTGATAAGAACACATTGTTGTCATGGTTGCATCTATAAATAGTGTTCACTGACATGTAAATGTAATCAAATTGTATCAATGTGTATAAAACGATGTGTCCGCAATTTAGCCACTCAATGAGAAAAAAAATAAAGTTCAGAAAAACGAAGTCAGGGGTTTCTGTTTCATTGCACGGCTGTCTGCTGCTTTTCTGTGAAAACTTAAAATTTTTACCGAAACATTACTTTGATATCAGAACAATATATTTTTTCGGGGGACACGTAGTCAGTTCGGATGACCGATCAATTCGGATATTCGCCACGTACTCGCGGAATACGACAAGCGTGAGTCCTCTGCGTACTCATCGAAAATTAGGCCAACTACAAGAGTATGACGTCACTCGTACTTGAGACTTACGAGCTCGTAACTCTTCCCGTACTTGGTCAGTTTTGGGCGAATTACATATTTGCAAAGTGGACATGCACTTATATAATCCAATGCGTATTGCTTTTAGCAGTCACCTATTGTCATTTTGGCATAAAAGAGATGAGATTAAACAGCCATCGGTATAGAATCATTACGTAATATGATGGGCCTTGGAATAAAGTCAACTCAAATGTGTCTATCCACTAAATTCATGAGGAGACCCTCTCTCCATAAAGTGGTACGTGTATTTACATGTAAAGGAAAAATTTCAACAATTTCAAATGACAATTGACCAAGCTCACTCAAAATAGCGAATTAATAAATTGACAAGACATGACATGACATGATATTTGATTACGATTTTCCGATGTTAAGAGACGTTAAATTCTAAACTCACAAATTGCCAAACGGAGGACCTAACTTTCTGACCCGAGACCACACACACATATACATGCATACATGCATACATACATACATACATACATACATACATACATACATACATACATACATACACACACACACACACATACATACTTGTATACATACATACATACATACATACATACATACATACAAACACACACACACACACACACAGATGGAAGGACACTGCACCATGCTTAGCACTACTGAACCTTATCAGTTCAGATGTGCTAAACAATTTCATAAAATTTTGTCATTTTTTCAACTTTAATGTTGTAAGAGTTGTACTCATTGCAGCATGTAGTGAACAAGGCATATCAACATCCAATGAATGTGTAAAATGATCTTGTTGACAAACAATATTTGTGTGTGTATGTATGTATGTATGTATGTATGTATGTATGTGTGTATGTATGTATGTGTGTATGTATGTATGTATGTATGTATGTATGTATGTATGTATATGTATGTATGTATGTATATATGTATGTATGTATGTATGTATGTATGTATGTATGCATGTATGTGTATGTATGTATGGATGAATGGATATGTATTTATGCATTCATGCATGTGGGTGTGTAGGGAGGCAGGCAGGTAGTAAGTAGGTGCGTGTGTGTGTGTGTGTGTGGGTGGGTGGGTGTGAGAGTGTGTGTATGTGTACATGCATGCATGTATGCATCATTCACTGCCATTTATTGACCACAGACAGAATAAATGTCTATATTTACAGAGTTTATTCATCTCAAGAGAATGATTTAACTGTTTTCAGTAAATGCTCAGTGTAGTTTTCAATATATGGAAACATAATGAAAACTACAATCATATTACAGCTATGTGAATATAAATACATATTGCACATCTTTTGAATTAAAAAGTAATAATTAAATTTAAACAAGATGAGTTCAATATCCATAATATCTTATATATGACTTTGTAATTGTATTGTTTCTGTTTCTGGATTAATATCCTTGTTCTCTTCTTCATCATCTTCTTCTTTATCCCTGGGTCTTTCTCCATGACAGGAAGCCAGAATCTGCATTAACACAAAGATGATGGTGGTTGATATAGACAAGCCCAAAGTGAAGTACATGACTATCATGTTACTGTAACTTTCAAACAGCATTCCCACTATCCAAGGTATTAACATCTCTGAAGCGGCTGCTGCCATGCAGAAAATTGCTGTCGCTTTGCCGGTGAGTAGGATGTAATGTTCTGACCATGCTATTACTGTTGGGAATACAGTTGCCATGGATATACCAAGTAAAACTGAAGCTCCCCAGAGCACTGTGACATTTGTGCCCCCAAAGATCACCAACAGGGAACTTGCAGTACATAAACCAATTAGATCAATGATCAACATTGTTCTTGGAGACATCAGCATTGCACAACATATTCCCATTCCACGTGCAGCAGCAAAACTTCCCCAGAAAACAGAGTTCAGAAAACTGGCAGTCTGGATGGTGAAGCCCAGGTTTGATTTCAAAGCAAATGTGTAGATAAATGAACCTAACAGTGCTTCGTGGCCAACATAGGCAAAACAGAATAGGAACAAAAATATCAACAGTGTCACCCTGAAGATGTGATTCTCTTTATAGGGTTTAGATGTCATGTTGCCAGGCTGCTCTTTGGACTTTACTTTCTTTGGTAGAATTACTTGACGAGAATCCTTCATAAAGAGCCAGAAGAATGGTATACTGACAAGGAAATGATAGAGTGAGATCAAGGTATACGGTATCCATAATGTACCATTTCCAGTGAAAGATTCAGAATCAATGTCACTGTTGTTACGTAATGTCTCATTTCCACTTTCATCAAAACTTAATCTCTCCGGTGCATCATCACCATCACTGGCAACAGTTGAGGTCTTGATCACTGAGAACCCTGGTGAGCTTTGGATGAAAACTTGACTGCTCTCTGTTGTGTTTATGAGCACCAAACCACCTGTCTTAACACTGCTGTTACTATCATCAAGACTTCTTTCAATACGACCAATCATCTTTTGAAGTATCTTTTCAAATTCTTTAAGCTCAGTGTCTCTCTTGGAAACCAACTTCTCAACACCGTGAGGGGCATCTATTATTCCAAGCGGTTTGACAGTGTATATCAGCTCAGATGGTAGTATACTCTCATTAAACACAGACAGATCCAACATTGTCGACAACTCCAGACTTGGGGAAGGGCTGGTAGTGTTGTTCAATGGTGGTGTGAGGAATGGACCAGCTATCAGTGGTGCTACAGTTGCTCCTAAGGCAAAAAAGAAATGTAGAGCTTGCATCCATGGACCAGAATCCTTCTCCCATATGTTCACACACACAACATTTCCTCCTATAATAATAGAATATTTGAAATTAATTTAAAAGGATCATCACATCAGCAAAGTTGAAATAACGTTACTGAAGACTGCAAAATTCTCAGCGATTCGTCTGAAGTGCTTAAAAAACTATACACAGTTTATATTAAAGTTGCATTATGGATGTGAAAAGGTTATTTATTTTGGATTTGTAATTGATAAAACTTTAGTAACTGTTTTCTTCTTGAAAAAAACAATGTGAAACAACACAGACCAAGTGCATGATTGTATGTCATTAATTGCAAAACACTGACAAAAATGTGCTCTTTAAATAGCATGAGGTTTGGTAAACATAGAGTTTCTGATGGAAAAATGCACAATGAGTTTATCAAAGTTAAAAGAACATCAAAGGTTGGTAAACTGTTACTACGATGACCATCATCATCATGAACACAGACAGTATTTTTGGAACGTAATACATACACTCACTGTATATAACTTGTCCTGTGATTAAGCAGTGTTTTGTCCTCCCAGGGAACACGAGTACATTGTGTTTCTATTCTTAACAAGAACTAGTCCATGTACAAAACTTATATGATCTTCACTTTTTAAAATGAAATTTCTGTCAAAAAACATTGCCTAAATTAATTTCTAAACTGTATAGTATCACACAATCCACTGTACCTGTATCAAGAAATCCTGAACAGAAACCCCAGACTGCCATGAAAGTAATCAATAACCATAGAGCACTACACCATGGCAAAAACAACCCGGTAACACCAGAACCAAACAGAGACAAGGCCAACAATAATTGGTTCTCAAAGCGATCAAAGCAGGCACCACCAATCATAGCACCAATCAGATAGCCTGTACTTCGAGCAGTGAACATAAAAGTGATTTGTTGAAGACTTGCATTTGTTTGGAACTGAAGATCCGGCAAGCTAGGTCCAACAACTGAAATACATAAACCCTGTGGGAATAAAAAGTCTAAATAGTAAAATATTCAATAATTACCAAGGTATGAGTTTCACTCACAGTTTACCTGCTATCTTATCCTTAAAGATGCAAAGACCAAAGATATGCCATGTCCATGTTGTGCATCATCATGTGAACTGTGAATTTGTTGGAGATAGCGAAAATATATTTGAATGATATATATGAAAGAACTACACTATTTGTGGAATGCAATAATTTGAGATAATATATAATATTTTGAATCTTACTTACAAGACCAAAGAATGCAAAATAAATGAGAACTGTCTTCAGTACTTTGGAAGAGTATGTTGCCCCCTTCCCCTCTGTCTTTTCTGGGAGAACCTGTTCAGTTAACAGATCCACATGTGTTGGTTTGGTATTATTCTCATTCTCCATACCATCCATGATATCTCCATTACTCAGCTGCATATTGCCTCTATGTTTGGCTTCTGATACCATGCACAAGTGAGTCTTGTCTCTGATATGGAAGACAGATATGTTATTTTTGCCTTTATATAAACACCTATCTGAGTATCACATTTACATTTATTTGCACCTAAAATTGAAAATATAATCTCCATCTAGCCCCCACAAGTCTAAATAAAATCTCAATGTTAGCATTAACAGGTTTACACATGTAGTATTTTGTCTAGGACTCTAATAACAACAGACATTTTTGGATGCATCTAAAAAGGATGTCATCAAATCTGTCATCTAGAGTGTACAGGTGACTTGTGAAAGTGGATACAATCACTAGCAGTCTTGGTAAAATTTCCTCTTTTTGTGTGTAGACTATTCATCCGGAAGGAAGCATACAAGAAAAGCTATCTCCATTTGTCTGGTAAAATACTATGCACTGTACATTGCTAACATTTAATTTGAAATTTATTGGCGAATCTATATTTTTGTTGAATTTTACTGGATTTTACCGACAGATGATTAATAGCTGGTCAGTGAACAACATTACACGATAATAACAAATATTATGTGTGTGTTGTGTGTGTGTGTGTGTGTGTGTGTGTGTGTGTGAGTGTAAACGCTTATGTTAAAATCAAAACCACCAAATCTTGTACAGCTTTTAAAGTAATATTGTGAAATTTGACACTACGACTCTACATACATGTTTTGTCTGACTGCTATATCATGAAACACTAAAAGACAATGCATCATTCTTCTTCTTCACAGCATCCTAACTGACAAAAACATTTCTGCAAGTCATGGGTCAAAATACCGTACATTCTTTATCAACATGTCATACAGGTTATTCAAACATGTCACAATGTTTTGTAGATTGATTACAGAATGACATCAAATAGGTCAATGTAAGGTTGTGCAAAATAACTTTGATGTTATTTTTGAAGAAAAAAAGTATGAAAATGTAACAAAATGTGAGTTTTGTATCATATTGAATGTTTATTCCAAGGCCTTACACTCGATTCAATTCCAAGAATCCATATCAAGTTTTGTGTGCAATTTTTATTAGAGTATTCAGGTGTTCTCGGTTAAAAGAGGATGGCAGATATTGAAAATTTGAATGCAGTTAAGTAAAGTGATTAATTTGGTGAAGATACATGACTGTAAAATACGCGAAGTGGATTTAGTCATAAAATTGGTCTGGATATGTCAAATTTTGTTTTAAGTATTAAGAATACGGAAGGAGCACCAATCAGATTTTGTCAGTAATCATTTACCTTTTACATAATTTGCCTATTTTGGAATATACAATTAATTTGTTTTAGTGAACTGCCTCTCCTCATTGGTTTTACAAACCCATCTCGACATCAGACCATAGACCCTACACATGTATGGTCTATGATCAAACAAAGTTGTTATTTTGAATGGCCTAACTGACAGGTAATAGGCCAAACGTTCCATGTGGCCTACTCAAAAAAATTTTAAGCTTTTGTTCATGATTTATTTTAATTCAATTTGGGAGGGGGATGTATGACATCAGTAGTTTTCAAATTTCTGATTTTCATGCCATTTTCAAGATGCTTTTCTCTAATTATAAGGTCAGCACAAGTAAAAGTAGGTCAGGTCAGGGTTGGGTAATTGAAACTATACATCTTATTGTGTGGCCTTCGGTATTATCATCATCTATGATCTAAACTGTGATATAGTCACCAGCAACGAATGAAAACTTGGCACGTAAGTACATTCACCACTACAATGTTATTATGGCCAACATTACGGGGAAATCAGGTACCCATACATAATTCAGTTCTTATATTTTAGGTACATCAGTGTTTGGATGGTAAGCAGGTAAATCTACCTAAATTCTTCTGGTATTTTACCAGGGTTCATCACCACACACTATGGTATTACATATGTTTAACTTTGCCAGTTTTCCCAGCCCCCTCCCCCCCCCCCCGCCCCACCATTATCAGGATTCCAAAACCTTAGTAAAACACTGCATACACTTTATACAGATTTTTTTTTTAAATTATCAACATCTACAGATCAATTTATCTGACAAGCTTGCTCCTTTTTTCAAGAAATATAAATTGACATTGACACAGCACCATATAGTTATAGATTAGTATGGGTACAGATTTGTACAAAAGTGCAAAAATAAAGAAATTTATGAAACAGCCAGCCTTCATATTAGTTTGTAACATGATCTAAACTATATACACTTTATTGCATTCTCACTATACCAGTATCTTGTCAAAATATGCTAATTTTTAAAACAATACACACAAGGCAGTATGCTGAGTACACTGTATGTATGATATACCTACCGTAGCCGATGACGACAAATCGGTCTTCTAATTCAAGTGTCGGTCTTCTAATTCAAGTGTCGGTCTTCTAGTTCAAAAAACCGGTCTTCTAATTCAAGTATAGTATAGTATAGTATAGTATAGTATAGTATAGTATAGTATAGTATAGTATAGAAAACTTTTGAAAGAGAAGATGGACGCGACACTTGAGTTAGAAGACCGACACTTGAGTTAGAAGACCGACACTTGAATTAGAAGACCGACACTTGAGTTAGAAGACCGACACTTGAACTAGAAGACCGACACTTGAATTAGAAGACCGGTTTTTTGAACTAGAAGACCGACACTTGAACTAGAAGACCGACACTTGAATTAGAAGACCGGTTTTTTGAACTAGAAGACCGACACTTGAATTAGAAGACCGGTTTGTTGTTATCGGCCACGGTATATACCAGCATTTAGGAACCAATGCTGTCTTTGGCAAGCTTGTATTTGATTTGGTATTGATTTTTGATGTATTCATATCAAAAAATGGATTAAAAATCAGTGTAAAATGTAACGAAGCTTGCATGTAGGCACAATCCCTCTATGATACATTGATAGTGATGAGAGAGGGACGAGGTGTGATATGGGGAGGGTAGAGACGATAGAGGGACTATCTGTGATGTGGGTAGGGTAGAGACGATAGAGGGACTGGCTGTGATGTGGGGAGGGTAGAGACGATAGAGGGACTAGCTGTGATGTGGGGAGGGTAGAGACGATAGAGGGACTGGCTGTGATGTGGGGAGGGTAGAGACGATAGAGGGACTATCTGTGATGTGGGTAGGGTAGAGACGATAGAGGGACTGGCTGTGATGTGGGGAGGGTAGAGACGATAGAGGGACTAGCTGTGATGTGGGGAGGGTAGAGACGATAGAGGGACTAGCTGTGATGTGGGGAGGGTAGAGACGATAGAGGGACTGGCTGTGATGTGGGGAGGGTAGAGACGATAGAGGGACTATCTGTGATGTGGGTAGGGTAGAGACGATAGAGGGACTGGCTGTGATGTGGGGAGGGTAGAGACGATAGAGGGACTAGCTGTGATGTGGGTAGGGTAGAGACGATGGAGGGACTAGCTGTGATGTGGGGAGGGTAGAGACGTATTCAAGTAGATGGGATTTAAAAATAATCGATATAATGTGTGTACTTATATTTTTCTTTCATGGGATATGAAATTATACGAATAAAAACTTACACCAGAAATTAAATTTAATCATTTGTCAATTGTGATTACATTATTTTTCACGAAAAGTCTCGGAACCTATACTGTAGTTTGCTTCCTATAATATATACGATACGAGTAACTCGTATCATACAGGAACTAGACTACGGAGCCTGTGGACCATGCAGTGCCAGTCCACTGTCGGTGGGGTGGGGGTTACAATTGTACTCCGAACTGGCATTCGCAATATGTATTATTATGAGTGTAAGCCGAGTAAAACAGGTGTAACAGACTGCCTAAGTACTCGATTATGTGACATTGTCCCTTTCCTTGTAGAGAAGGATCAATGCAGAATGGAATTTACGCCGTCTGTAAGTGAGCTAGATTACGCCGCGATAGTGATGACTTACCTCCAGTGTTTCTAACAAATAGTACAACATTTACCGGCACGACAGCAACCTTTGGCATCTGAGGTGATCAAATCAATTTGCGTCTCAGTTGACAGTTTTTTGCTAGCCGATTAAATACTTCCGGGGTCACCCAGCCACTCACTAGTATAAACACTGAGCAACACTCGAGTGAGTGTATGCCATCGCGCGTTTTGTAGCTCCCAACGAGCATCTCTTGTCATACACACGCGCGCACGCGCGCGCGCGCGCACACACACACACACACACACACACACACACACACACACACACACACACAGTATATGATTGATAGATACATACATACATACATACATACATACATACATACATACATACATACATACATACATCTACATAACCGGGTCATTATGAAGTTCGACAATACATACCATGTATACACAATGACTGGACTCTACAATACCGTTCATTATATTTACAAAGCAGGCCTATGGCTTTATAATAGTCTATTCGGTAGAAGACGAAATTATATCATAACATTACTTGGAATTTTACTCCTAACCAAACAGGAAAAACTGTCATTCACACTGATATAATAAAATGATATATCAAGGAACACAAACATAGCAACAAAAGTAGATACTGACTTGACTTTTCATTCCACTGATCAAAATAATGCATACAGGTATATACTTGTAAATAATATGTTTTGTGCTGAAAAAAATGCATGGCAATGCATACAGTACGAACATCTCCAGAGGTTTTCTGTTAAATGCTGTTATTGGGACAGCGAATCACTCTATATTTCTTTAGTAATTCTATGTCCCATTTCGTAATATCTAACGTCTACATAAAAAACACAAAATATACAGGACATGTAGAGGATGAGAATAGTCTATAAGGTACGACATGTGGGGGCGCCCTCAAATATCGGCCAATCCCTTTGTACAGACAGTTGAGGAGGGAGTGGGGAGCGACGTGATACGACGTATCTGTATTTTGACATATTTTAAACTATACGAGACAACCGTTGGTGGCTACACACAAATGGTGAAGTTAGATAATATTATTAGAAATGAGAGGTTTTCTTGTTGTCCAAACTGAATAAGCATACAGTAATAAGAAAATCCTGAATATCCAATCATGCAAAATTTTTAATTCAGACCACCTCAGGCAACTCTGAGCTACAACCAAACGAAATTCTGGAGTTTGTCATGTGCTTTAGAAAACTCCATTATAAGAAGTCCACTTTTTCTTGTTTTGAAATGTAAAATGAAGTTTTATTTAAATTTACTCTAAAATCATAATTGTTGAGTTGTACATCTAGCTATATGATATAGTCGATAACCGGGGGGGGGGGGGGGCATTCATGTGCCGACAATGGGTATCGTTTAGTATGAAAATTTGTAAAAGTCGATGTGAAATGAATATTTTATATTCACTATATCCTCGCATCTTGCTCTGTATTACTCAGATACATCAATGTATAATTATAGACAATCTAAACAATATCAAAACCAACAATATACAGGGAACAGAAAGGAAAATATAAACAGAGTTAAATCTTTACTTAAAATTGTACTATTCAAAATTCGCCACAGCTGCCACTTTCAAGCTTTATTGGGAAAGCTAAATTAGACATCAACGTAAATGACGATAATGTCATGAATATTGCTTAACAATTTGGGAATACAGCAGGTAACTGTCACAGAAAAATGACCAAAAAACATGGCTTGGAAGATAATTCCATAAATCGGAAATCTAAGTATACGTATCCTGCTACATACACGAAGCTGAAATTGTCACACGATCGAACATCGAGGTCGAGATGGGACCTCTCGTGTAATCAGCTCAGCACTGAGGCGTCCTAGGCAGATAACTATCATTTCTCAAGTTTCATGTGCGTATAAAAACAAAGTAAACATTTGATAATTTATTGACGCTGGGGGCGTGGTTAGACTAGACTGCCCCGCCCCATCCTCTGTACAGCATAACGTACAAAATGTTACGAGTTACACGTCATTGAATGAAGACTTATTTCCAGGACTGCTGTTATTTACGCAAGAATAATAAACTACTAAAAATGCTGAGCAAAGTTTTAAAAATAAATTAGAACCCAAAAAGTACGTACACATTTTGCATATCTGAGTCATATTTCCATCATAAACAACATTGTTTCTAATAAGAAGAAGTCTGGGCACAAATAATAAAAAAATATAAACTTATGTTAAATTTTAGACAAGCGCGGTGTTAATTTTTTCTCTCGAAATACCTCTGAGTGCAACATTACTCCTAAAATGTGAACCTAAACAAAGCGAACAACACCCCAAAAATTCAAAATGAACTTCAAATATCAAATGCATTGAAACTGTAACACTGTGCGTTCTTCTGACATTCTGTTTTCAATTTGAACAAAAATTTTTGAACTCCTTTTATTCCCTGATTCATACTTCAAAAAATATTTCAAACGTTAAATATGTGCACGAGTTATATTATTTGTCCTGAAAGTAAAGGTGGCACCAAATTTTTCTCTTGATAATATTCCAAAATAGCACAGCTATATGCAGTGAGGTAGCAATTGTTGGGCTTTTCCAATGAATATCCATCCCTAGCGGAATAGCCACCTGGTTTCTACCCCTGAACCTATCAGATACGTGATATCCGGCGGGATAGCCACCTATTTTATAGCCCTGAACCTATCAGATCCTTAGAATCCAGCGGGATAGCCACCTGCTTTCCTGTCGTCGGAATATGCATAGAAGCCGTCTTCTTCACGAAGCACTGCTGTAATTACGGATGAGGTGGTGAGTAGTTCTAATTCGTGACCATACGTTTTTTCTAGAATGTCAAGGATTTCCTGAAATAGAAGGAGAAGGAGAGAGACTCTCTAAAAAGCGTGTATGTTTTAACATATATAATATTATTCTAAATGGATAATGAATAATAAGTACGGAAAGCGTCACCATTTTAGGTCGGCACCTGTAACCCGGCCAATGTTCAGGGTTGTTAATATTTTACATTACAGAAAATCCAATCTGAATTTTGCAGAAACAAACCGGCTTTAATTTATATACATGATATTAACTTACGTTATCAAAGTTTTGCTCGTGTCGAACTTTATTGGGCGTCAACTGGTGATGAAGTCGTGGCCTCTGTATAGCAGTCTTTATGTCATCTCCGAACCAAAGAGTGTTCAACGTCGCCTGCAGTCAAAAAAAAAGAACTGGTGAAGATATATGTCGTAACATGACTGGGATATCGGTGATGACACAGACAGGGAAAAATCCTGTCTTTGTCTTTGGTGAGAATCAAAAGCTTTTGGTGGAGAAAGGGGGACAGTGGTAACATAATTGTAAAACAATCAATACGGTCTCGCCTGGGCCATATAGAAGTCTCCGTCCGACGACAATAACAATGGATCGGGTTGAGAAAATTCAAAGCTTCAGTGGGTAACAAAGTCAGGTGCAAATGTGTTAAGGCTCAGGCCTGTACTAGTGATGTGAGATTAGCCGGGCTAAGTTTTCACGTGGCCAATTTGGGGAAGCTGACAGAGAGATATGGTGAAGCAGACAGTGAATAATTTTTTTTGTCGTTGGTCTGTGTAATAACCCAACCCGACGTATTTGACTATAATTACATTTTTTCTGAAATTTAGAAACTTAACTTTTCAATTTCATCATCACTGAGATTTCACCACAAACCGAAAAAAATAGTTGCTGTAATCTCACCGTACATACTGAATAGTTCAAGAACGCGAACAGAACAAAAAATTAGGAATGGACTTGCAAATAAATGAATTTATATGGTGTAATAGTGATAAGTTAAGCAATCTCTCATCGTCCACGACCAAAAAAGTTCCGTTCGGGCAGTTTCATACATTGACTGTCCCCTATCCTCAACTTGTACCAGTTTGTAATCGACCTTATGTGATTTCGAGTGACAAAGGCTTAAGCAAACTTACAAGCGCACATGCTGTTATGATCTTCGAACCACCAGCAGCACCAAGAACAAATTTTGCGTCACCATTTTGGTCGATAATAATGGTTGGTGTCATCGATGATAGAGGGCGTTTGCCCGGTTCGATGAAATTAGCTTCCGAGGGTGGTAAACCAAAAGTATTGACGATATTAGGTGAAGAAAAGTCGTCCATCTCATCGTTGAATAAAATACCAGTTCTTGACCCGAGAACTTTAGAACCAAACCTGGAAGAAACAAATAAAAGACGAAATTTTCACAACTGAAATCATGAAATATGATGTTCAAGTACATGTACTTCTAAGTGCAGACGAGGGTAGGCCCATCTACTGATATGTTTTGATTGATTTTTTTAATGAATAGTCAAGACTGAGAGATTAGCTTCATCTCAGAATGCAAAATTGCAAAACATTTGCTTCAGTACTTTTTGAGATATCAGTGGAACAACATTTCTGCACAGACAGACAGAGACAGACAGACAGACAGACAGACAGACAGACAGACAGACAGACAGACAGACAGACAGACAGACAGACAGACAGACAGACAGACAGACAGACAGACAGACAGACAGACAGACAGACAGACAAACAGACAGACATCGCCACGACATTATCTCCCATACGGGAACTACAAAAATACACATATTTCATTCAGGTAATGTACATTGATTACTAAAATAAAGTGCATGTAACTGCCGCTCAACCATTTAGATTCAGATAACTTGCCTCAGATTTATGGTTGAAGTCACTGACACCGCGTTTCCGTACTGGTCAACCACCGATAGATGTGCCGTGCCTGCATCCTCTGGGATGTAGTAGAAGTCGGCACCATAATAGCTTATATCATGGGTATTCTGTTCATCAATTCGTCCACGAAGCTGATCAGCGTAGTCATCAGAAACCAAATCATTTATAAGCTGCGAGGTAAAAACATGAAAATATTACTCGATATCGCTATTGAATCATGGAAAATTTAAAAGTAAAACTTAAACCGCTCACGGCGCTATATTTTCAACGGCAGGCAACTCCTCGTGCACGAGAGAGACACCACCTGTGTACTACGTTAATCTGACATTGTAGCTACATACACCATAAATACCACCAAACCACATTCGTAAGGTACTAATGGAACAAAACTTCGATGTGCACTCCTACCAGTAGTTGCATTCGATTACGTGAATAAGCAAGCAATGGGCAACATCACTCCCGTATTAGCCCCACGCTCCAAGGCTAAAACGAGTACAAAATTGCACATATAACTTGAAATGCAAATGGTAATGTCTATTTTTCACATCTATTTACATGTAGTTAGAGCAAAAAACAGAAAGAAATGCTAGATCATTACTGAACCATTCAATATATCATCTCTCATACCGCTGTCAAATCAACATAATCTTCATCAGCTAATTGAGTACGCAATGCGTAGGCATATTTGAATGCTTCGATAATTCTATGATAAGTCAGTCCTCTTTCTTCTTTTGTTGAAGTATTTGTAGCATTAAAGTTATACCCTGTGAATGCAAATGACAAAATTGAGGGATTAGTATTACATTATATTGGTTGATCCTAGATTACTGGCATTATTATAGTAACCAAGACAACCAATGTCTGGCTGACAACCCGTTGTTAACAACATGTAGTATTCTACAACATTAGCAACACCTTGATATTGTACTATACGAGACTCGAGTTATTCAATAAGTAATATCACTAGTTTGGCCACTAGTATAGTGAGTCGGTGAGTTGATGGGTGGATGGAGGGACAGAGGGATGCCAAGGATGGGTGGAAGCTGGATGCTAAGAAATGTTGACTGGTACGTGGCGAGATTGCTGACGTACCTATTTATCTGAATACTAACCTTCGAGAATATTGAGTATAAGAGATAAGACGCCACCACTAGATGGTGGTGGCATAGAATACATGGTATATTCCTTGATGGTTGTCTTTAATGGGTCCTTCAACTTGGCACGGTAATTTCGTAGATCATCTACGGTTATTATACCACCTAAAAAAATCAAGAAAAAATGTCCAAAAAGATTACCAAGAATAAAATCGCAAACAAAACTACAGATTGTAAAATGTGACCCTCCCCCAAATATTGTAATGCAAAATATGACCCTCCCCTAAGAACGGGTTTTACTTTGTAAAATGTGACCCACCCCCGATTCCTCCGCCCCCTGTAAATACTGAAGGCTCCCTAACTACAGGGTTTATTAGAACATATCGTAATACCGTAATACAACTTTAACGGGATATCGTAATACAACTTTAACCTTTTGTCAGGGTTACTGAAAACTTGATGTCTCAATCTTGTGAGTGGTTGTTTTGGCGCCAAAACTACCTTCTTTCTTTCATTCATTCATTCATTCATTCATTCATTCATTCATTCATTCATTCATTCATTCATTCATTCATTCATTCACTCTCTCTCACTCACTCACTCACTCACTCACTCATTCATTCATTCATTCGTTCGTTCGTTCGTTCGTTCGTTCTTTCATTCTAGATCTGTCTTTTCTTTTCTGTTTTTTGATTGACCGACTCAACAATTGCATAATTTGAATGCGAAATTCCAGTGAATGCAGTCTACATAGTGAGTTCAGATATGATCAATTTGTCAAACTAATTTAGAGTCGGATACCGCCTTACCTCTGTCTTGTATGTCGGCAACTATGTCGTATGCTAATCGACCGAGATAGAACGTATCGCTACTCCCAGCAGCAATTCTTCGGAGAGTTTCGGCGTACTTCGGGCGAGTCATAATATCACCTTCACGCAAGATATCACCATTCTTAGTGAACACTTCCCTGTGTTTACAAAATGAAATGACTAAATGGCACAGATATACATGATTGCAATTTCGACATGAGGTTTTTGTACCATACACTTGGATGATCCGATCATGAGTAGCTTACTGATTGTAAGAATTATCATACTAATGACACTAAAATGCGCGATGCAAAACCTAAACAGCGTCTGAAGCACATTCACGGTTATTGAGTTTAATTTTTTCAAAGTTTATTTATTTATTTTTTGCTGATGCACATTTCCACACGGCGTTGTGCAAAAATTACCACCCAACACGTACAGATTTATACAGATATTAAATGTACACGACGATGGGTTAACTGTGGTCAAATCAATGATGGTTTCATTTGTTTGGCAGTGGCAACACTCTAGCTTCATAAACTTACATAATTTCAAGCGAGCTATTCTAACCACCCATCATGGATTTAGTCTTGTTTTCCGTTTCAATACTTTCATGACTTACACGTTCACGTCATTGTCAATAGTCACAGTTCATAAAGAGTCGGTGATGCGTGTGGAAACGGAAAGTGGGTAGGCGCGAAGACATTCGGAAACTGGGAACAAGCACAAAATATACAAATACTACCACGGAAAGCAAGCTATCAGCAAACATAAGATAGACACAAACTAAATATATTGCTGTATCAATGTAAGTTGATGTATAGACTCTCAGTTAGACGGCATCTCTAATAACAAGTTTTTCCCTAAAATGGCATGCAGTGCAATCAACCTCATTTAGTGTTTACGATATCATGATCACACGACGAATATGCCTACATAACAAGACACCGCCGTCACACACTCCTGTTATCTACCATATACAACAAGAAGGGTTTTGGTTTGTGTCTATCTTGGTTTGCCCATAGCTTGATTTCCACAGTAATAAATAACCTCCTCAAGGATAACACGCTTTGGGTATAAAGTTGATTCATAAGTTTACTCACCTCAGGTTAGGATCGCTTGTGATATCGTCTGCTTTGTCCTCTATCGCGTCAGCTAACGCAGGACCAACTGCTATACCATCTTCTGCCATAGTAATTGCTGGCTGAAATAGATCCTTCCATGGTAAGTTACCAAAGTGTAGATGGGCCATCCAAAACCCATCAATCTCTCCGGGCACACCAATTGATAGACCACCTAGAGGAGATTTAAACGGTATCTATGAAATTACTATAGGGTACTACTTGTTCATACGTAATCCAATCGGGGTTATAGCGAGATATACATGAAAAGGGGACTAGTTCACAAATAGGAGGAGACTTTTCTGGGGTTGGAAAGTCTTACTTCACTTGTTTCCATAATCCCAGGATATATGCTTTTTCACATCAATTAACCCTAAACAACATTTCAATTTGTACCCATGGCAAATGCAGTTGAAACAGAACGCCTTCGCCGGCTGAAGGATACACATGTATGTAATATTAATATTTCTAATAAATGTTGATTATTTTGCAAGTTTAAATTGATGTGTTTAATACATGTCAATGAGAGAATCAGCGCAATGTACTCCTTAAGACAGCACATTTGTTCCAGGGGGAGTCTAAAAACTGATTTATGGAATGCAAACAATCGCAATCCTGTTGAGTTCATGGTAAGTAAAACAACGACCTCAACTTGCAGAATCAATAAATGTATATGAACACACAGTCTTCTGATCTGGCAACGCTTCGTGTTTTAGCTGTACATTGGAGATTATTTCTGTCTGCCTAAGTAAAGGTTTGGACCTCGTGTTTATTACAGCTGATTTTCGTCATTTTTGTGTGTGTTTAGGTAAGGATGGAGGTAATGTATGATCTGACTCTCCACAAGTGATGAAAGGCGCGACATCTTTGTATATTGCTGTGAACATATTTAAGGGATCTGACATTTGGGTCAGCATACAGCATAAAATGTACCTTTTACTGAAGCATCTGGAATTTTACTATCTGTAAACATTGTCTGGTTAGCATTTCCTGGTGCTTCTTCTCTTGCATCTATGGCAACAACTTTTCCCTTCTCTTTGTTGTACACAATCATAAAATGGCCACCACCCGGTCCTAGACTGTGTGGGTTGACTACACTGTCACATAATAGTGCTGCTATTGCTGCGTCGACAGCGTTTCCACCATTTTCAAGCATATCACTGCAAATGGGGCAAAATGATACAATATAAATATATAAATGAACACAAATTTCACACAAAGATGCATCTACATATTGCACAGGTAGTACAAGGTACGATTTTGTGTCTTGTTGATTTATATTCCTTTTTGTGAACAACTGAAACAAATTTTATTTTGCAATGTCGAAACTTCTAGATTCAAGTGTCTACTTCCTTTATGATTTGAACTTCCGATTCGAATCAAGATGGAGTCATTACTCGCCAAGAATGAATGGAACGTTTGGAAGGAGTTGTCCTGTTTCTTGACAAATG